>NC_056526.1:18157919-18193658 GCF_019175285.1 Sceloporus undulatus | reverse complement strand
TCTAGGAGGAAGGCGGCATAGAAATGAAATGACATAAATAATATAATTAAAATAAAATTAAGAAGTAACACACAATGAGAGAAACTCAAGTTCATACATATACATTTTATACAATACATAATTCCGTATACATATTTTCCACATTCAATTACAACTTGGCTAAGTATACTTTCTATCCCTGCTCAGTGCTCCCTTTCCTGGCTACATTTTCGCCCTTCTATTCCATCCAAAATCTCAATTCCTCCCATGGAGGTAATTTCCCATCATCTTTTCTCAATACTTTCTCACTGAATTATTTCCAAATTCCACCAAAGTCACTTTCCCCCCATAATCCCTTTTTTGCTTTCAATTTGCAGGCTGATTTATCCTTAATCGTTAATTTCCATACCTCTTTCCACTCTCCTCCAACCATACAGTTATTTTTGTTTCCCAACATCTTGCTACAGTATGATATATCTCGCTGCTGTAAGCAAGGTTGTTATCAAATCTTTGTCTTCTCCCCCCCCCCCTTCTCTGAATTATAGAGTGATAACAATACTATATATATTTCCCAGTGGGTTTCATTGCCTTCCTTTTGAGGCTGAGAGGGTGTGACTCTCCCAAGGGCCCTCCCCAATCGGTTTCATGGCCAAGTGACTTTCTTTTGAGGTTTGCCATTGCCTTCCTCTGAGGCTGAGAGAGTGTGATTTCTTGCCCAATGGGTTTCATAACCAAGTGACTTTCTTCAGAGGAGGTTTCCCATTGCTTTCCTTTGAGGCTGAGAGAGTGTGACTCTCCCAATGCCCCCCCAATGGGTTTCATGGCCAAGTGACTTCCTTTAGAGGTTTGCCACTGCCTTTCCCTGGGGCTGAGAGAGCGTGACTCTCCCAATGGGTTCCATTGCCTTCCTCTGAGGCTGAGAGAGTGTGACCCGCCCAAGGCCTCCCAGTGGGTTCCCATGGCTGAGCCAGGATTCGAACCCAGGTCTGTAGACCAAGATGCTGAGCACTCCCCCGAGGCTGGCTCTCCATCCAAGGCAAGGCAAAGGAGCTCCCCCTGACCCAAAACAGATGCAGAAAAAGGGGGGAAACAGGAAAATAAGCCACGCAAAACCCCAAATCCCTCCTGAAAGGACCTACCTCGGCCGGGCTGCAGAAGGGAGTCTCTTTCTTCCCGCCCTCTCCGCCTTGGATTCGCCCCAATTCGGCGTGACTTCACTTCCTTTGCCTCCCCTTTTGCCTCCCAGCTCCGCCTCCATTTTGATGAAAAGCCAGCCTTTGCAGCTGGCTGTAGGAGTCTTCAGGTTGCCTCTTGGTTTATGGAGACCCCTGGATCTCACAGGGTTTTCTTTGGCAATGCCAGCTCTTTCCTCTGAAATATACACGAAGGCAATGGGCGTTCAGTGGCGGTCTCCCATCCAAGGGCCAGCCAGAGCTGACCCTGCTTAGCTTCCAAGATCAGAAGGCACCATCTGGTGCATTTAGGAAGCTTTGTAGATACAAGGCTGGAGTTAGGATCATCATGCCAGGGGGGGTTTTATGGAGTCTGAGTAGTCTGAGTTATGTCTTTTGGATTTTGTATATTTTTATGTAATACATATATTACATAAAAATATACAAAATTCAAAAGACATAACTCAGACTACTCAGACTCCATAAAAATAAAATAACATAATTTTTATAATATTTATTATAAAATTACATAGTAATATTTATAATATTATAAATATATTTATAATACATATATATATATATATATATAAAATATATTTATAATATATATATATATTTATAATATATGTGTGTGTGTATATATATATATATACACATATACATATATATTTATAAATATATTTATAATATAAATATATATAAAATATGTGTGTGTGTGTGTGTGTGTGTGTGTGTGTTTAACTCTGTTAGTCACCTTGGGTCCCTATTAATAAATAAATAAATAAATAAATAAATAAAATAATTAAAATGTACAAATGAAATAAACAAATAAAGGCCATGCAGATGTTGCTAGTGTTAATAGAGGCTACATATGTCTACATACCATTATATATTATGTATATTAGTATACCTTTATTGTATAACATTAATATGGTATACAAATGAAATAAATAAAAATAAATAAAATGTACCAATGAACTAACTAACTAACTTAAAAGCCATATCAGAGTATCAACACTATACTCCTTATAGTGCTACTAGCCACGTTAAACTGCGCTAGGCGCCCTCCTGGTGCAGTCTGGGCTGTTGCAGGTTTACGGAGGGGTCTTTAGAATTCCGGAGGAATTCTAAATACCCCTCCTTAAAACTGCAAATCCCAGAATGCAAACAGGAGGCCAGCTGAGCAGTTAAGTGGAATAGTAGCACTACTAAGATATAGTGTGATACATGGAGCTTATAGTCCTTTTCACCCTAAAGATCTATCTTTGGTTTATTAAAACTTTTTCATATTCAGCAACGTCTTTTTGGGTGGCAAAAGCCATACAGGTTTTTTTGGTAGTGTTAATAGAGGCTGCATCCAAACTGCAAAAAATAATCCAGTTTTGACGCGACTTTAACTGCATAAAGGTTCAATCTCATAGTCCTGTTAGTCCTAGTAGAATCCAAGTATGTGAGGAGGAGTCTTGCAGGCAGGAGCTTTTCATAGACCTTCAGGCATTGTCCTCCAAATGGCAACATCGAGGAGGTAGACTGAAGTCTAGCAAAGTTCGATGCTGCCCAACCCCATCTTCTTCAGTTAGTCTCAAAGGGCGGCGACAAGAGCTCTCTACATGGCCATGGCTCCAATGCTATGGGAATTCTCGGGAACGGTCGTTTGTTGTTTTGTGGCACCAGGGCAAACATGCAAAGAAGAGTGGGGGACGTTCCTTAGCAATGGGAACCTAGTTCAGACCAATGGTTGGCTAGCTGCCGGTGTTGCTCTCTCAAGAAATAGGGCGGTTGGCACTGTGGGGAAGGACCAGGGCTAGGCAATCGCCCATTTGCCACAGGTGAGGCTGTGGGGACCCAACCAGGGGAACCCGCGGTTACGCATGCCGCATGTAAAGGAATGAGGAAGATAATTTATTAGGACGAGGGCAAACAGTGAGGTACATTTCCTAGTTGACTCACCCACCACTTTTGTGGATGCTGGAGATCTGCAGTATCAGGCCTGAACAGCCGGTTGTTGTCCTCTCTATGACACTGGGGGGGAGGAAGAGGGTGTTTCAGGTGGTGTCCCTTGGCAGGGAAGGATGGTGGAGTTGTGACCGTTTGGCACAACAGAGAGAAGGGCCACGCGAAAGCAAAAACGGAGACGGGGAGGGAGGTCCAGAGAGGAGACGGAGGAGAGGGACGGGACGGAGGGAAAAAGCAAGAGTGTGTAGAAAAAGGAAATCCCACCTTTCTGTAGAAATGTCCCTAACCTATTGGCTTTGAGGAGGGCCAGGCCGGGTGTAGTAGTGTTGCAGGGTTGGGACCGTTGACTCTGGAGAATCAGGGGTTAAGATTTCCTCGCTCAAAGCCATTTAAACCGCCACTGGGGGTGATTTTGGGGCAAGACCACAACACACCTCCCCAGCTCATCTCAGCCCCGGGGGCAGGGAATGGGACCCCCCCTACCTGGAATACATACTGGCCAAGGGGAAAAACGCCCCGGAGCGGTTCACCTAGGGTCCGTCATCAAGTCGAAAATAACTTGAAGGAAACAACACAAACAATAAAAATTGTTTAAAATATCCCTAACTACCTTGTCCTTTTAGTTTGACTCCAGAAAGTCTTTGCCACTGATAAAACGTCTTCTCCAAAAGAAAAAAATAGTCCCTCTCTAAATAAAAGCGGTGCCTGGAATATACTTTACTTTTCTTCGTTTTCTATATAGGACCCGAGCGAGACAGGCCCAAAAAAAGTGTTTTGGATCGTTTTGGAGGTATGCTGTTTAAAATGATGCATGCATCCTTAGAGGGCCGGAAGCTGCGCCAAAGCCATTCCAGCTCCATCCTAAGAACTGGAGCGAAGCTTTGGTGCAGCTTTTTGCCTCTTATTAAGGCATTGTGTCACTTAAAACAGCATACCTCCAAAGTCCCCCAAAGCACTTTAGTTTGGCCTTCTGTTTGGGCCCATATCTCCAAAAAGGAGTCATGCTCAAGGCTGGGAATGCATGAACCAATCTGTGTTGTGATGCAGAAGAATTGAGAGGGTTGTGTTACTTGTCTGTGATGTTTTCACCTGTGGCTGTGTTGTGTGACCCACATCCTTGTTTTTCTGATTTTAGCTCAGCTCTCTCCAAGGGAACACAGTGTGTTCCCTTGTTAGCAATACAGGGGAGAACGGTGGGTTTGTGCCACCAATAAAGAGGGGGGCATGTAAAGGGGTTAGTCAAATGGGTGAAAATAATCCCGTGGAATGTGGGTTGAACCTTCGTTGTTGCACTGCATTTCGGAATGGAATTTTTTGGTGGAGGCTTCCAAAAAAATACCCCATTAGCCTGTGGGATAATCAATCTTGCTGGTTTCCCTTTCCTCCTCGAGTTTACTAATAAAAGATCCCATGCCTCAGCTATGTGAATAACAAATGCAATTGACTTGGGATTCACCCAGAATCAAAACTCTACATGCCTTGAACATGTTTCTTTTTTCATTTTTATCACAGCTGCTTTTTATGAATTCTTACTCTCCAAACATGACATACCATTACAAGCTACCATTGACATAAACAAATACCCTATCATCAAACATAACTACATATTAACATTCTAACATGCACACATCATTTACAATGACCTCCTCTGCGCATCCCTTTCTGTTTGAGCATTTCAGATTTCTTTTTCTTTTCCACATTTTGCTTTAAATTAATTCTCTATTCCCTTCTCACCACAATCGACTTAGCAATAATTCACTTTCAAAACACCATCCATTTAATTCTTATTTTTTTTTTACTATTTCCTTTATACATTAATACCCCCAGGAACAGAACTGAAATGTTTCCGCAATTATCTTTCCAAAAAAACTGCATAATCTCCATCCAAGTTTCCTTCACAGGTTTTAGGTATTTACCATCTCTAATCATTATCGTTAATTTGTCTAAACTCAGCATATTGTAAAATTTAACCAACCAGTCTTTCTACAGTAGGAGGCATTGGTTGCCTTGAACATGTTTTGACTCCCATCTTTATTTTGCAGTGCTCACGGTGTGAGCAACACACTTGCAGAAGATGCACATAAGTTGTGCTTCCACAACAAAAAAATACCGTGAACAACAAAACCAAATGCGTGATATTAGTTGCATAGTTGTTGCTAAAAAAACCTCAATGCCTGAATAACCCAAAAGCGGTCATCTGTTGGGAATGGGTTTTCCCATTCAGCTTTCCCTTTCACGCGGGCCAGGAAGGAGGAAAAAGCTTCATCAGGTGTGAAATGATAATCTTCTGTTAATTGTAAACAGTTGTCAGGGAGTGGGAATCCTTTATTGTCTAGATCTGACCACCCATAGGAATGGCATGACTGTTTTAATAATGTGTTGTCTTATCTCCGCTAAGCAAAAGTAATACTTAGCTTAAACATTGTAGGTAAACATATAAAAAGTGATCTCCCTCTTCTGCTGTCTTAGGAAAAGAGTGATGATGCACCACTGGCACGGCAGTTAGAAGAGGAGGAGGTTAATCTTTTTTGTGTGTGTTCGTTTTATTGTGTGTGTTGTTACGTGCCACTGGTTCAGTGGGTTTGTTTACTGGAAATTGGAAATCAGTATTCTGCACACTCATCCATTTCAAAAAATTTCCAGCAATACAATCTCACTCAGCTTCCTCTTTCCTATCAACAGAAAGTGAAACCAACAGCTGTCGTTGGGTTTTTGCTGGCATGAAGCACACATGAGCCTTGTCCTCATTGTTCCTCAGTTTGTTAGACCGTAGTTTTATTAAACCTTTTTGAATTACAGACTCTAAGAATTGCAGGGCACAACATATGGGATTGTCTCATCTCCTCACAGCAACCCTGTGGGGTGGATTTGGCTGCTAGGTAATGTCTCATGACCACCCAGTCAGTTACATAGTTCAGTAGAAATTGGAACTCAGATCCCTGCAACAATGTAATCCTAGGGTGGGGAATCCTTTTTAGTAAAAGGGCTGAATTGAGTCTTAAGCAAGCAGTCTGAGGTCTGTCTGCTTGCTACCTGTGAGCAGGATCCACACTCTCCGCTGCTGGCCTGTAGTCTCCTACATATTTGCCTGTAGATTTTAGCCCTTGCACACACAAACACACAACATTCACACACATAAGAAGCAGAAACTGAGGAGCATCCAGTGCAATCAGTACACTTGTCTCAAGATGCTCAAAAGAGAGTTGTTTAATTAGTTTTTAAAAACTTACTTTTCAAACTAACAAATCACTCATCTTTTGAGCATCAGGAAATGTTGGTCCACACTGCAGAAATAACCCAGTTTGACACCACTTTAACTGCCATGGCTCAATGCTATGGTATTTTGAGAATTGTAGTTTTGGGAAGCATTTGGCCTTCTCTGTCAGAGAGCTCTGGTGCCACAACAAGTCCCTCAGATGGGAGACCACCATAAAATACCAAGTGCTATAGGCTATATTGCAGAAGCTGGAACTGGCAAAACCACCTCCGAGTAATCCTTACCTAAGAAAACTCTAGAAATGGATGGGGTTGCCATAAGTTGACAGGTGACTTGAAGGCATGTGTAAACACACACACACACACTTACTTTAATACATCATAATACACTCGTTCATCCATACCCTCGTGGATGTGGAAAAACTGCAGATAACAAAACCACTATTTTTTTACCTGAGAGAACACCTCTCTAGCAATTTCTAGGTCCTCTAGTGCAACTCTGTGGTCAACATCTGCCAGACATTGACCATAGAGTTGCGCTGGAGGAGCTACAAATGCCTAGTGGAGCATTCTCTGTAGAAATCTCTAGGTCCTTCAGTGCAACTTTTGGTTAAAGTCGACCATAGAGTTGCGCTGGAGGACCTAGATATTCCTAGAGAGACCATATTAATAAAATCCCTGAATAATCAAAACTGCAAAAGTCAAAGCTACAAATGTGGAGGGGTGAGTGTATAATTTTATACCGTATAATAGTATTTTAATGAAGTATGCATATGTTGTGAATTGCCTTGGGTTCCATACTGGGAAAAAGGAGAGAGAGATATTGGTTAATGTGCTGTCGAAGGCTTTCACAGCTGGCATCCATAGATTTTTGTGGGGGTTTTGGACTATGTGGTCATGTTCTGGAAGAGTTTATTCCTGATGCTTCGCCAGCATCTGCAACTGGCATCTTTAGAGAATGCTGGCATGGAAGAGAGTGGGGTGTATATATACTGTGTGATCCTTGGTTGAGCGGAAGTGATTTACATGTTAATCTGTGTGTTGGTCTGTTGGTGACTGGCAAGGCCTTGATTGGGTGGTTTTCATTTTCACTTGCTGGGTCTTGATTTTGGTGTTTTTCAGGACTGGTAACCAGACATTGTTTACTTTCTGGTTTTCTTCTTTCCTGTTGAAGTTGTCTAGGTGTTTGTGGATCTCAATGGCTTCCCTGTGCATTCTGACCAGATAGTTGTTGGCATGGTCCAGAATTTCAGTGTTATCAAATAGCATTTTATGCCCAGGATGGTTTATAAGGTGTTCTGCTACTGCTGATTTTTCTGGCTAACCCAGTCTGCAGTGTCTCTTGTGTTGTTGATTTGTGTTTGAACACTGCATTTGGTGGTCCCTATGTAGACTTGTATGCAGCTGCACTGTATGTGGTAAACTCTTGCAGCCATGAGAGAGTCTTTCCTGGCCTTCGCTGAGCACGGCATTTGCCGGATTTTGCTGAACACAACCTTCTAAAGATCTACAAACTGACCAAGAAAACCCAGCAAATACTGCTGTTTTTAGCTCGACAATGGGAATAATTGCACTCTCACATTCTGGTTTTGTTGTTGACACTATGGCACTGCATCTGTGCACATCTCTGCAAATTCAGTTGCTCACACGTGCCAGCACTCGAATAAAGATAGAGCTGATGACGCAGATACATTTGAAGCATGTTCAAGGCATGCAGAGTTTTATCCCAGTTCATCCTGGGTCTGTTCGTGTCAGTTAATCACACAGCCAACTATGGAAATTTTTTTAGAAAAACTTGGAAAAATACAAGATATTGATTATCCTGTGGTTTGTTGTTTGTTTGTTTTTTGGCAGCCTTGCCCCAAAAATCTCATTGGGTGCATTCAAAAGGCATGGGAACAACAAAGATTCTACCTGGATTATTTTCACCGTTTGAGTAATCCTTAGGATTGTTTAGCAGCAACAGCAGGGCAGGTGTTGTCTCAAGGAAAAGTGGCCTTGATAACTCATTAAATGTCCTTTCTTTTCTCTCTCTTTCAATGGTTATCCTACAGATACCTGAGTGATGCTCCTTGTGGCATCTCTTTGCCGAATGGCGACCTCTTTGTTGTCCTTCCACCAAACAGAAAGCTTTTAAAGACTGTCCTAGGAGTGGTGTATTGTTTTAAATATGTAGGGTTTTTAAGTGCTTTTATTTTTTCGATCATACAGTATGCCCTTAGTATCCACTAGGATTTGGTTCTCGGACTTCTTTGGATACCAAAATCCGTGGATGTTCAAGTCCCATTAAATACAATGGCATAGTGAAATGATGTCCCCTATGTAAACATGGCAAAAACAAGGGTTGCTCTTGGAATATATATATATTTTTTGAATATTTTCAAGCTGTGGATACTTGAATCCATGAACAAAATATCCATGGATACTGAGGGCCAACTGTATTCTGTTTTCAAACAAATGATCTATTTTAGTATCGCAATAGTTTAATTTCATTTTAATTCTCACTTTTGTCAATTTTTAATTATATTTTTGTATGTTTTTAATTCTATGTTCTTGGATTGTAAGCCGCTTTGGGTCCTGATTCTGGGAGAAAAGCAGGATACAAAATATAATATAATATAATATAATATAATATAATATAATATAATATATATCTATGGAATCCACTCTGCATTATCTGCCTCTGTGATTTCTCTTTTGTTATCTCTTTTTAATATATCTTTTTAGTTACCCTGTGCCACCTGGCTTATTTGGCATCATTCCTGGACTTTGTTTATTGGAATTCTCCTGATGTTGGCTGAACGCCCAGACCCTTATCAGGTACTGTATGACTGTCATGTTATATGCATGGTCTAAGTGCCAGTTTAGCAAAATTAACCAATAAAGCCTCCGTATGAGCTGCATTTGGTGTCCCAGCCCATTTTATGAGAACTCCCATGATCTTATGGGGTCATTCATACGTTGTATTTTTTTTAGCGTGATGATGCAAATCATCTCACTCATGCATTCCAGATTTGTTATTAATACTATGGAACCGCATCGATCTGCACTGATGCACATCTCTGCAAGTTTGGTTGTTAACACGTGCAAGCACTCGAATAAAGATGGAATCAACAATGCGAATGCATTCTGAACCCCTTTTTTGGTTTGCAGCATTTTATCCCGGGTCTGTCTGGGTCTATTCGCATCAGTTATTCACACTATCAATGATGTGAATTTTTTTTAAAGCTCAGGGGAAAACCTGATATTGATTATCCTGGATTAGGTAGGTTTTTTGGCAGCCCCCCCAAAAAAAAACCTTAATAGGGTGCATTCAGGATATGTGTGAACAATGGAGGGTTAACCCGGATTCATCCTGGATTATTTTCACAGTGTGAATAACCCCTATGAAATCCCCCATTGGCTATGCTGGCTAGAACTGATGAGAGCTACTGTCCTCCTTCCCCAGAACCAGGATACACGATATCTTAAAAATTAAAACAAGTAGTCAGCCCTCCTTACCCACAGATTTTTTTATCCATGGATTCAAGCATCCATAGCTTGAAAATATTTTTTTAAATATAGAAATGCCAAAAAGCAAATCTTGATTTTGCAATATTATATAAGGGATGCCATTGTATTTATTGGAACTTGAGCATCCATGGATTTTGGTATCCACAGGGGGTCCTGCAACCAAACCCCAGCAGATACCAAGGGCCCCCTGTACAATAGAGTCACAACATATAAAAACTCAGCATTGGACCTTTTCAGCTGCTGCTCTTAAAATATGGAATGACCTGCTGGAAGAGATCTGCCATATTACATCTTTGGAGGAATTTAAAAAGGCAATAAAGATGGATCTCTTCCGGTGGGCCTTTCCAGACTAACCTCCAGCTGAACTATCCAAATTGATCCATTCACTCTTTCACCGCCTCTCCTGATGGTCTCTTGGAATAATTTGACCTGTGTCGATCCTTAGTTACAAAATTTGTAACTAAGTACGCTGTACTGGAAATATTGTATCTTGATGTTGATGTGCAATTTTGATGTGCAGAAGGAGGGAGGATTAAGGGGATTACGCAGATTTTATTATTGTCTGTATATCTATTTTACTGGACTGTTGTTACTCGCCTAGATCCTGGAAGGAAGACGCAGGATATACATAAATATTTTATATCATTATTATTATTATTATTATTATTATTCCACTTTAAACAAAAAATTAAAAAGCAGTTGTTTTTTAAACAGAGGCTAGATGGCTATCTGTCAAGAGTGCTTTGATTGTGTATTGCTGCATGGCAGAGGTTTAGACTGAATGGCCCTTGTGGTCTCTTCCAAGTCTATGTTTGTATAATTCAATTAAAAAACAGTACACCATCCTATTAAAAGTCTTTTATGGAGGAGGCCTAGATGGGATGGGATCATGATGGGATGAGATAATGTCATTACTTTCGGGCATAACATGTATAGGTTGGAAGAGAATGAATATGACCCAGGGGTCTTCATTTAAAGAAATCCACAGTGAAAATCAGGAGGACTTATGTCAATACAGATGTAAGTTTACTATTGAACTCCCATACCATTGGATGATACACAAGGACATGTCTCTGATAATGTCAAACAAACACAAACTCTGCTTGGCCAAATACGCCAGTTCCTAAATTCAGTGTGATGTAGACTACATCTGCACTGCTGAAATAATGCAGTTTGACACCACTTTAATTGCCATGGCTCATTGTTGTGGAATCTTGGGATTTGTAGCTTGTTGTGGCACCAGAGCTCTTTCACAAAGACTAAATATCTCACACAACTACAGATCTCAGAATTCCAACACTCAAACCACTACTCCATGCTGGCTCATTGTAGAAAAGACTATAATCCTTGGTAAAGTTGAGGGCAATAGGAAAAAGAGGAAGAAGGCAATCCAGATGAATAGATTCAATCAGAGAAATCACAGCCTTGAGTTTGCAGGAGCTGATCAGGGCAGTTGATAACAGAGTGGTTTGGAAAGTTCTCATTCAAAAGGTCGCCATAGGGCAAAGTTAGCTTGAAGGCAGTTAGTAACAACCAAAGGGTTTGTCTCCCCCCCGAACATGTTAATCAATTTAATAAACCCTCTTTTCCAGTAGAGTTCACCTTTGGTGGATTTCTTTCACTCACTTACTCCTCTCCACTATTGCCCCCTCCCATGCCTCTCTTCCTTGCCTATCTGGAAGCATGTGTGGGTTATCTGTCTGTATGTGTTCAGTGGGTGTGTTAATCGTATACCTATTATTTTTGTAATTATTAATTTATAATGTTTTTCTAAAATAATATCACAAAGAGCATCTGCATGAGCATGAATGAGCTGGGGATTACTCCAGAACTGGGACACAGCTGCTTTGTTACCTCTAGCATGCTAAGGAGCTCAGGAATCTTTGCTATCATCTTCTCAATCTCCTCCACACAGGCGGTTAATTCCAGGGATTTCATCCTGTGCATTCCTCCCCTTCCCGAACAGCCCTAGCATATTGAATCAAAATTGTATACTGATGTTTGTGTTCCCTTTCCTTTCTGCTACTTTCACAGATGTGAATCTACAAGATTTATTTGTTTCAAGGATTCATATCCCACCTTTCTCCAACATAATGGGATTTAATTATTTTGTCTTCCTAACACAAATTTCCTGGCAGAAATGTTCAGGTTCTACTGCAATTCTCTTGCAAGTCAAGAGGAATAATGGATTTTGCCCAAAAAACCTTAGCATTTTGGCACTATACCTGGTGGCTAGCTGTGAAAAGTTGTCCATGAAGTTTCAAGCAACCAAGAAAACTGGTTAAAGTTTGCGGAATGGGATGGTTAAAGAATAATTCAAGCACATATTAGTTCATGTATTTATCATGATTACAATAACTATTATTATTATTACTGTTTCCACTACCACTACTATGATGATGGTATTAAATTCTTTATAAATATAATTATTTAAGATATGCAGATGGCACCATACTACTAGCAGAAAATAGCAAAGACTTGAAATGATTACTGAAGAAAGTAGAGGAAGAAAGTGCAACGGCAGGTTTACAGATAATCATCAAGAAAACAAAAATAATGATCACAGATGACTGACATAACTTTAAAGTAGACAGTGAAACCACTGAAATAGTAAAAGATTTTCCATATGTTGGCTCTATCATTAATTGAAATGGAGACTGCAGTCAAGAAATGAGATGAAGACTAGGACTTGGAAGGCAGCAGTGAGGAACTATACAGGAACTTCATATCTGCTGGGGTTTGGTTCCAGGATCCCCTGTGGATATCAAAATCAGTGGGTGCTCAAGCCCCGTTAGATGCAATGATATAGTAAAATGGTGCCCCTTACATAAAATAGCAAAATTAATTTTTGCCTTTTGAAATTTATATATGTTTTGGTATTTTCAGGCCATTGATAGTTGAATCCATGGATACAATGGGCCAACTGTACAAGATCCATAAGTGTAGAGATATATATGGCTTAATACTAAAGCTAGGATTATCCATGGCATTGTTTTTCCAGTTTCTCTGTATGGTTGTGAAAGCTGGATAATGAAGAATGCTGATAAGAGGAACATCAACTCATTTGAAATGTGGTGCTGGAGGAGAGTTCTACAGATACCATGGACTGCTTAAAAGATAAGTAAATGGGTCCTAGAGCAAGTCAAGCATAGTCTCTTCATAGAAGCCAAAATGACTAAACTGAGACTATCACACTTTGCACATTATTATGAGAAGGCATGTCTCACTAGGAAAGGCAATAGTACTTGGCAAGGTAAAAGGCAACAGGAAAAGAGGAAGACTGCATTGCAGATGGATAGATTCAATCAAAGAAGCCATAGCCCTAAGTTTGCAAGACCTGAGAAAGGCTGTTGGATGATAGGGTGGCTTGGAGGATTCATAGGGTCTCCGGAAGTTGAAGTTGACTTGATGGCAGTTAACAACAAATTCCATAGAGGAAGACTAGTGAGCTGGTAGAATTGTTATATGATTGCTCCCTTGGCATGGCTCCCTTGGCATGGTTAGAATTCTATGCTGCTGTGCCACCTACTGGTTGAAGAAATTGCTGAGAGAGCAGAGGACATTCAGAGGCTGTTCTCTGGAACTGGTAAAATAGCAGTGTTCTGGCATTGTTTTTGGTAATATAGAAACAGTAAAGACATCAAAATGTAAGGGAATGGAACTATGTGTCACTGTCCTCTCTCTGTGTGTGCAACTGTGCATACTGTTACTGCACCTACACTAGAAGGAAACAACTCACAGTGGTTTGCTTCTGCCATGACATTTGTAATATCACAGGGAGTGTGATTCACTGTTAAATACAAATGCTTAGGCTTCAGGATTTTCCCACAAAGTTGCAATTCCCAGTTGGTTCCTGGCAGTTTTCTGCAGGGTGTGTCAGGCAGATGAAGCATGGTGACTCCTTCTGTTGAATCAGAATTTTAGTAAAGATGAGACACCCAAATCCTGTATATTCAAAGCTCATTGTGTACTGGTTTCAGTGTTGGACGAAGACTGGAAGATTAAAGTCTGGGGTCCAAAACACTGCAGAAATAATCCAGTTTGACACCACCTTAACTACAGTACTCTGACTCAATACTGTATTAGGGATTTCTGGGAACTGTAGTTTGGTGAGACATTTAGCTTTCTCAGAAACATCTGGTGCCATTATAAACTACAGTTCCCAGGATTCCCTAGCACTGCACCAGGGCAAGGAAAGTGGTCTCAAAATGGATTATTTCTGCAGTGTGTTTTGGACCTGAATCTCCACTCAGACATAGAGACTGACACTCTGTTTAGATGTCACAGCATCTGAACTGATTGGGAACAGTGATTGTATTGGGATCAGATCCAACATGTATATAAGTGGACAGCTGCTGAGAAACTCACATTTGATTCCAAAGGAGGACTTTTTAAAATTAAGAAATTAATTTAAAAGTAAGGATACAATAGCATTATATACAATTATTCATGATGCTGAGAAAATAGACATTTTTCCTTTTTCATAACACTGGCAAAGCTGAATGGTGAGAAATTCAGGACAGATAAGAGTATTTGTTCACACGGTACATAGCTGATGTATGGAATTTGCTGCCATATGGTTTATTGCTGGTTTAAAGATTAGTTTTAAAGAGGGATTAAACAAATTAATGCAAATTTGTTAAAATTGACCACAAATCATCATGACTTTCATCATATCTCAGAGCTATTGCTTTCTTGCCCAGGATTGCAAGACGCATCCACTGAGCCATAATGGACTAGATCTAGGTATCCTATTAACTTGATTCAACAGAAAACTGTAGAGATAGAACAATTGTAGATGACCATTTGCCAAACAGTAACTTGGGAGATAGGTTTTTGGACTACACGTCTCTAAATCCCCCAGCCATGCTAGTTGGGAATCCTGGGAGCTGTAGTCCAGATTAATTTTTCGAACCTGTTTACCACCCATTGTGCATAAAGCAACTTGGAAAGCTGGATCTGTTAAGCCTTCCTGCTAAGTGTGTTCATTTATGTGCCTTCAGGATGCCTGTTGATTTATGGCCACCTCATTAATTTTGCAGGTTTTCTTAAGCAAGGAATATTCAGAGGTAGTTTGCTATTGCTTATTTTGAAATATAACCTGCAGCACCTGGTATTCCTTGATGGTTCTCACATCCAAGTAATAACCAGTCCCAACCTGGATTAACTTCCAAGATCTATTGAGATCCAGTGCCTTCAGGGGTAAGGTTGTTTCACTATTTAAAGCTTCCAGAGGACCGGCCAGTTGGATGGTACAGTGGTACCTCGGGATACGAAATACCCAGGTTACGAATTTTTCAGGATACGAAAAAATCCCATAGGGATTTATTGTTTCGGGTTACGAAAGTTTTTTCGGGTTACGAAAAAACTCCGGCGCTATTTTAAATGGAGCCGCGGCGGAGCCGCGGCTTTTTTCCCCATTAGCGCCTATGGGTTTTCGGCTTACGAAGGCTTTTCGGGTTACGAAAGCGGCCGCGGAACGAATTATTTTCGTAACCCGAGGCACCACTGTATCTGTAAATGTTTATTTGAAAGAGGGCTACCTATCTAAAAGAAACTATTTATTGAAGAATTGTATTGGGAAAAAAAACTTAATTGGATCCCACTTCCCTAGGTTACTATCAGTTAGTCTCTAATGTCCCCTTGCTAAGTAAGGTCTCAAAGCAAGTGATGGCAACACATCAGGCTTTCTTGGATGAAATAGATTACCTGGACCCATTCCAATCTGGTTATGGAACAGAAACAGCCTTGGTTGTCTTGGTGGATAGCCTACAGGGGATCCTTTTTTGTCCTTCTGGATGTTTCAGTGGCATTTGACACCATTCACAATGGTATCCTTCTGGATCTTTTCACTAGATGTGAGGGCATTGCTTTGCAGTGGCTCCATTCTTTCTTGGCTGAACATTCCCGAAGAGTGGTGCTGGGGGACTGTAATTCAGCCTTTCATCCATTAGCCTGTGGGCTACCACATGGGTCAGGACTGCCACTTCTGATTTTTAATATCTATATGAACGCACTGGAAGAGGTCATCCGGAGCTTTTTAGTTGCATAACATCAGTATGCTACTGATATCCAACTTTACTTCTCCTTTACAACTAATGGTAAGGAGGCTGTGGTAGTACTGCCTGGATGCAGTAAAGATGAGGTGAGGGTGAACAGGCTGAGCCTTAATCTGGGAAAGTTAGAAATGCTGTTTATCAGTAGGAAATCTAACATGGGATTGCAGTCTGTTCTGGATGTGGCTGCACTCCCTCTGCAAGATCAGGTTTGTAGTTTAGGGTGGTCTTGGACCCAGCACTGCTCCTGAAAGCCAGGTTTCTGCAGTGGCCAGGAGCCCAGTTTCAGCTGGTGTGTTACTTGCACCCTTTATTGGGGAAGGCAGAACTGGCTGTAGTGATTCATGCCTTATCTCCCAACTAGACTATTGTAATGTGTTATACATGAGGCTGCCCCTGAAAAGTGTTTGGGACCTGCAGCTGGTGCAAAATGCAACCACAAGACTGCTGTTAGGTGTGCATTTTAGAGACCTTATAAACTCGTCTTGCAAGACATGCACTGGCTTCCAATTTGCTTCTGAGCTCAGCTGAAGGTGCTGGTGTTAGTGTTGACTTTTGTTGTTGATATCCACCCTCAAGTCTGGCCATCATGGAGCACGATGGGTGAGGAATGCATGTGAACTGGATGTTGTTCTATATTACACTCAGTTGTTGTGTGCCTTCAAGTAATTTCTGACTTATGGCAACCCTATCACAGGGTTTTCTTGGCAAGATATGTTCACAGCGGAGTGTGCCTTTGTCTTCTGAGACGGAGAGAGTACTCGGCCAAACAAAGCAGTAAATTCCTCTACTTCCTCCCAATGTGTTATTAGGATGAAACATAAAGCAAATCAAACTTGAGCAACACAGTAAGAAAAAAATTAATGATTTTATTTTCTCTCTTTTTTTTAGTTCCGCTGGCGACCTGAGGTGCTAAAATCTCAACACCAACAAAGCAAGAGTGCATAAGAACAAACATAATGAAATGCAACAAAATGGGAAGTCAGAGAGGGTAGGTGGGGATTAGAGGAAGTTTTAAACATGAAAAAAGTACAGTACACAATTTCCTGTTACACTGCACACAGGCCAACTATAAAACAGTCTGAATATCAGAGTTCCCACCTGTCCCAAGGGGAACATACCACATTAAATCCCTTCATCTAGACTGGATTTCACATACATACTTCTATATATTTTTTTAAAAATTAAATTACGGCAACACCATCTGTACATGATCCCTTCTGATCTCTTTAATATCAAGCAAGCTGTTTCATTTTTTTTAAAAAAATTGCAAATAACATTCCCAACTCACAGCAATTTCTTTCTTTTTTTAAAATATAGGACGCTGGAAAACAAACACATTGCTTTCCTTTCAGAGTTCAAATGTAAACATTCTGTTAAATAATTTTTCTTAGATCCAATCTGAAGGAGTGGCAGGTTGGGAGTTTGCTATCTTCTTAGCCTTAGGTGGTAGCAGATGATCATGCAATTCTAGATGTAACTGTGGATGCTTAAAAATGCTCTGGATCACAATGTATTTTTTAAAAAACATTAAACAGATTAAAAACCCAGAGGGTACAATGTGTGCTTGTTACTTCTGCATTAGCACCACGTCCTAAAAGGAGAGCCTGACACTGCATTTAAAAACAAAAAACCCTCCTGTTTTGACTGTAAAGTTGAGCACGGTGAATACAAAGTATTACAACAGAGGACATGCAGTCAATGTTCCTGGTACCACCAGCCTTGGCTTTAGAGTAATTGTCTTGTCTGCATGTTTAGGTCTCAGCTACCAAACTGAAGTTTGAGCTAAAGGTGGATGAGCAGAAATAAGTAGTTTTGAAGCTAAAATGTACTACTTCTGAGAGAGGTTGTTCTCTTCGTTGCACAAGGGGCTATATTTAAGCAGTCTGGAAAGGAACAAGAATGTGTGCCTGTGGTGGCCAACTGTGGTCTTACATAAGCTTTTGGACTACACTTCCCATTATCCCTTACCACTGGCCATCCTGGTTAGAGGTGAAGAGAGTTATATCTGCAAACATCTGGAGGGACACAGTTCTTACCTTCTTGACAGCAAATAAACCCCAAGTATAAAAATGCATGGAAACTAGCTTTGTTTCTACCACCTTACAAGGAAGAGGCATGTTCCCAGTTCTGTTGTAACCGACTGCATTCAGAACAGCAAAAATGTAAACTAGATTTCCCCCACCCAGTGGGTGCCCTCTAGGTGTGTTGGTCTGTAATAATGGCTAGGAGATTCTGGAAGCTGCAACACATCTGGAGGTCACCCAGTTGGCAAAGGTGGATATAAGCCATACAATGCCTTTCATATGAGAATTAGTAAACACTAAATTTGAACTAGCTATAAGACTTAGCCACATCATAGACATACAGCAGCTTAATGTCAGTTCTGTCTTTTATGACAGTCTCTCTCTACTGAATTCTAAGGGATGTGGAAACTGATGACTGATGTTCCAACATAAGTGAATTCATATTATCTTCTTCTTTCTGCATGTTATGAACAGGCATGAGTCCATGAGCACATAAATCCTTCTTGCTCCACTCTTATATTTGTTATGAATTTTGCCAGTCTCCTTCAGGACCTTCCTGATCTACTTCAACATGCTTGTAAAAATTGGGTAGATTAGAGTTTTAAAACATTGCTCCATTCTTTCTCTTTCTAGACCAAACCTGGTAACCTCTAGATATTTTGGAATAAAATTTCCAACATCCATGACAACTCTCTAAATTAGATAAAATTTACAGGAGTTTTAGTCCTACTCATCTGGAGGACAGCAGTTTGGGGGATGCTGTTCTATAATTCTCTTTCGGCAAGAAGAGGATTTGTCCAATTTAAGTATAGACTGAGAGACAAGAATTAATTTCACAACATTTTGCAGAAAGAACCAAAAAGATGCATATCCCATATATATGACTGCCAACAGTTTTCTGTTTGCAATCATGTTCAGAACACAAACAGGATTTTTACTGATAGTCCCTACTAGGATAGGAGGGATACCACCTCCTGATTTATTATTTTATTGCTTCAGTTCAGAGTTTATTACTGGGTAGGGGAGGATTAAGACTGTTACCAATTGCAGGAGAAATGAAAAGAACTGCTTTACAACCCCCCCCCAAAAAAAAACATCAATTCAAAAAGGCTATTTTAAAAAAATGAAGCACATATTTTTTTGGGGGGGGGGCATAAACTGATTCTGAAGACAAGAAACATTGGTTAACCAAAGGCGTAATATTTGTTTGATCCTACAAAGCTTCCTAAGGAGCAGCTGTACATTATCTCCTTGTACATCTAGTTTTGGTCTAGTTGTTTATCTGCTATTTTGTAGTGTTAGGAAATGCAATGACTACTTCAATCCAATAAAAGAAATCAGAGTTACATAAAGGAAGATGATGGTCATACCTTGAATGAGAATTACCACAGGTCTTGCATTCCCCCCAAATATGGGTACATTGTACCTTGATGCCTGAAGATGCAAAGTGGCCAGGCATGTTTAGCAGTCACAGCACTGAAATGGCACAACAAAATAGTTAACCTGTTTGCCAGGCTGCTATGAAAGGCACAGGCAAGCCATTCACAGACAGGTTTTCCAACTTGCCATGTGAGCGAGTATTAGTCTGGAAGGGAAAAGACTTGATTTTCCCTGTTGCTTTGCTGGGATGCATGAATATTTATGAGTGAGGTCCTTGAAGAACTCTAGTCCAGTTCCTTGAATGTGAGTAACAACATGCAATCCTCTTTTCCATCTGGATACATTATTTTGAACAGAACTAAGAGGGAAATCCCTCCTTGCTAGCTGAAAGTGAAAAGAACATATGCATTTAAGCTAGACCTGTCTAGTTTTCTGGAACTTGAGGCTTTCCAGAAAGAAAGGCCTCTAATGATGAACATTAAATTATAGCAGATATACTATTTTTAAAAAATTAAAAAAAATTGAAATTAAGGCCTCCAAAACAGGAAAGGGTACAATCCCTTGCTGTTGACAACAAAAAAGAAGACTGGAGACTATAATTAATCAGACTCTGGCTAGCAAACCTTGAAGTACTCTTGCTGTTGCTAGGCTGACAGAGACCCCACATCTTTAACTGGGTAGCAAGGAGAATGTCAGCAGGATTATCTTTTCCTGTCAGATTGCTGCAATGCTGGGAGAAGCTGAATCTGCAGAAGTTCTCTCTTCTGTTTGATTACCAACACAGGAACCTTGTAATGTATTAAATCTAGCAATCTTAGCTGATACAAACAATTCACTTTAGAGACCATCCTGCTTTGCTTAATAATGTATAGGGTATAAATAAACAGCAACCTTTTAAATATATACTAAATCAACAAGGATTTTTTTTAAAATTAAGAATGAAACCTTCTAAGAGCTGCAGGTTGGCATCTTTAAGAAAGTTATGGTGAAGGACATAGTGTGCTTATAGAACATCTCAGCTGGTGATAGATAATTCTTTGTTGTGTCCTATTTGCTGTTACACTGGGACAGGACCATCAATTCCCTTCCCAAGACAAATTGGAGGAAATCAGGAACATGAACCAGTGGGATTTGTGCTAATCCTTTTCTTGCAGGCAGACTATAAGGTACTACAAGGGAAGAGTGGTATTGCCACCATTCTAGTCACAGAAACATGACAGCAGTAGACAAAACAAGCATGACTTTGTCCAACTTTAGGAAACAGACAAGAAAGTTTATGATGTACAGGAAATAAATCTGTCTTCATTGCTTTCAGATTCTTAGCCTCCCACTCCATGAGGATGCAGGAGTTTATCAAGAAGAAACCCTTCAATGTAGTGCAGGTTCAAGGCCCAAGTAGAATCACTTGCCTGGAACTTAAAAGCATCTCCTCTCCAGGATCAAATGTAGTGTTTTAACAGTAATGCCATTAATAAGAACTCTAATAAATAGATAGAAAGGAAGGGGGATCAGCAAATTAAAAACAAACACAGAAGTTGAGGGATGCAGCAGGCACACAGATTCACCACTCATTCGTCTGCACACTTCTTAAAAAGGTACAAAACCAAATCTTCTTTCAAGTATTAAAAATAAGTTAATGGATATTAAAGGGTCTAAAGTGACTAAAGGGCCAGGGTAGGAGTTTTGCTTCATTTCCAACGTGCAAAAAAGAAGAAAAAATCCCCCCATCCCCAATACACAAGAACAAAAAGACCCACAGATCAATCTTCAAGGGTCCATGAGGGAGCGGAGTTGAAGCAGGGGGCTTTCATCTAAGAGCTCCCTTGAAATGTTTCTCAATTAACCTATGTTCGTGTTCCAGTGTCCAAATGAGCACAAAGTTCACAATGGAGCAGTCTCATGACAATGGAGAAAGGAAAACAATCCTCTTCAGTCTAGTGAAATACATGGCAGAGAGGGAATGGCTAAACACTGGTCCCCCTTCAGAACAATGGCAACTCACAGAGGCTACAGTGATGAAAGTAAGCCCACCTGTGTCATTTGTAGAAACTATAAGGGATAAGTACTTCAAGTCAATGAACCTTCCAAGTTTCCAATCCTCTCTGTCTTCTCCATGCCCAGACAATAATGGCAGCTTCAGGCTTCTTTGGTGAGGAGAACCTTCAACATGTAACACAACGTGCTCTGGAGCAGTGAATAAGTTGCTCATTCAAAGGTTGTTGCAAGGTGATGTCTCAAAAGAGAGCAGCTGATGTATTTCAACCAAGCAAACGAACAAAAACAAGAACACAACTACCTGTGTAAATATGAAACAGATACGCTACGCACCACTGAGATTGGTTAACTTTAAAAAAAAACCTCTCTTTTTTTAGCCTCTCCCAGAGGTCACAAAAACTCAATGGCCTCTCACACAGGTCCTTGAGGAAGGCACGCAACCTCCAGCCATCACCTCAGACTTCACACAGGCCTCAGCACCTTTATAACCAACTCCTCTCAGCAAGAAGCTGCTCACTCAAGCAGTCAGGTGCTGCAGGAGCTCTCAAGAGGTTCCTGCATGAAGACATCTCCTTCAACCAGACAGCTCTGGCCAATGTGGCATATGCCAGCTGGATGATGCAGATCAGCAGTTGAGTATGGCATGGAGTTCAAGACCAGTTCAAGTTGAATCCCTTGGATAGCATAACAGCCTCCAGATCCTTGTCTTCTTCCTTCTCCTGGAGCCTCTGCTCTTCTAGGAGGGCCACAAGAGAATCCCTCTGCTCCACCACCTCTAGCATTTCATTCAGGATTCTCTTTTCCTCTGAGAGCTCATCATCTGTCTTCAGATGGTCTAGAGAGATAGAGGGAGGGAGGCAGACTTGTGAAGTACATCAAGGGATTGAGTTGAGGGTTACGACAGGGAACAAGAGCATCCCTAAAAAACTCACCTTCTACTGCCATCCTCTCCCGAAGTTCTTGCTGTAGCCGACTTTGCCTGTCCTCAAGCTCCAACTCCCGAGCACTGTAAGAAGAAACAAAAAATGGGCACTGTTCTATTATTACTGAATTTACTAACAAAACTGAAGCACTATTCAGTTCCTGAGTTTTCTCCATGTTTTCAGCTCTCCATGTGAAACAGTCATGCAGCTGTTTCACCTATAAACCCACTTTGTGGGATGGATGGTTAGAAAAGCTTGTAAGAAATCAAGAGAAATATGCCAACTCAATTCCTGCCCTTTCCATTGCTTGTTCTAGTCAGTTTGGATGTAAATGACAATATCTTCTTCCTATTGGCCTTATCTGGAGTTATGAATTAGAAAGACTGAGAAAACCTAGCCTCAACAGCATGCCACTGTTAAAGTTTTTAAATATTTATTTTACTCTCTATTTTTAGCCTCCTCTTGTAAGAGTTGTTTCCTCTACATCAAGGATGGAGATAATGTAGCCCTATGGGTTGCATACAGCCAGGATAAGGGGCAGGAGGCAACAGCCACCTCCAAATCTTTTTTTCAGCTGGAAGTATCCATTTGTTGGCCAAAGCACATTTGGGGGCTGTATTTCAACTATACATTTCTATCTCCAGGCACACTAAAAAGCAGCCCTAACAGCTGGGCCATCTTGTGAACAAGGCAAGGTGCTTTATACAAAATCAATCTTTGGGTCTTTCTAGCCCAGTATCTTCAAATTTTTCAAACTGAGTCTCCTATTAATTTATTTTATTTTGACAGCAACAGTTTCCTATTCACCCATCATCCCTGTGGCCAAAGTGAAGGTAAATCTGTGTTTTTGAACAGTATGGATCTGTGGAGGCAGATATTTCATTTTTTGCTTCTCTGTTCAGGAAAATCACCGCTTACTCACAATATCATCAGCTCCGACTCATAGCGCACCAAGGCATTTTTCTCCTGCACCAGCTTGAACCACTCCTGCATCAACTTGGGGTCATCCTTCTTCCCCATGCCTGCCAAGAAAAGAATTTGTGTCAGCCTTCAGGAAGATGTCCTGGCATTTCTACAAGCCCAACAGGCAGGCAGGAACAAAAATGGGAGTGAGAGGAGCAAAATGTGCAAAGAAAGCCAAGCAAGATGCTGCCAGAGCACTCTTATCAGATACTGCTTGTTTAGTTCACATACAGCATGCAGGATGGAGGACCAGCTTATCTTAAAAAGTCTTCACTAGATCCAGCCATCCTGAAGCCATGGTCCCACACTACTCTTATCAGGCTAAAGAGCCAAATCACTATTTTTTGACATCACTTTCACTTTTAATTAAAATTAATTAATTAATGATTTTGATCTTCTGGACAAGGTCTAATACATCCAACTCTTCAAATTACATGTTACAGTGATAATTTTGCAAGATGGCAATTACATGATGTGGGAGGGGGTTTGGATGTGTCAGAATCTTACACTCCTACACATCATTTAGTTGATAATGTTAATTTAACACATAGCTACGGAGTGCATAGTGGACAGACTGCTGTATGAAATCAGCATTTACAATTCCTTGCTGGTCTGCTTCAGCATAAGTTTTCATCAGCTATATGTTGATGTGCCCCTACTTGATAGGAAGTACTATATGCCACACTCTTTCCTTCATATGCGGCCCATATGTCTGTCCTCTGCTTATAGTTCCTGGACTGTGCCATCAATAGTTTTGCTTCTTGGTATTATCAATCACACCAAGCCGATCTACATCCTTGTGTCTGCTAGAGCCCCATACTTTTTAAAATACAAACATTCTACAGAATACACACAGTTCTGTCAACTCTAGTTTTACTAGTTCCATACTATTCTTCCACAGCAGAAAGGCACAAGCAGGAAATTCGTTATTTGCCAATATAAAAATACAGGAGAAAGAGCAACATCTTACCAAGTATATCACTCAAACTTAAGTTAAAAACCAATGCCATCCTCAGTCATTATCCCCAACAACACCACAACCTGATATGGAATCAAGAACATAGCTATTTTATATGAGGGTGGGGTTTTCTGCTATTTAAAGAGCCACATAAATAATGCACATCTATTAACCTATAATGGCTTCTTTTTATAGATACCTCTGCTGTTGGGCTCAGTTGCTGAAAAAATTCAGTTCAAATGCAAGTGAAACCCCGGTATGATTATAAGGGGGTTATAGGCCAACCACTACGTCCAATATTATGTGGCAGCTAATGTTTCTTACACCGTTGATATTTTGTTTATTTTTAGCTAAGGTGTCTATATTCTTAAACGTCTGAAATGGTTTTAGAAACTGACATATGCAAAGGTCATTGCCAAGCTGTGGCTCATAACTGAGAGGTTAATTCCTACTTCCATAGGTAAGTTCTTCTCCTGTTTATAAGTAACGTGAACGTATATTCACGTTGGGGGGGGGGAATTTGGGACATAATTTTGTAAATGTGGATTTTAATGAGTTGTGAGCCGCTTTGTCTTGTCACAGAAAAGCGGGATACAAAACAAGAAGGCTGGGCAATGGTTATAATGCAAAATCTCTGCCTAGTTATGTGTGACATCTACATTAGAAGCTGCTCTGGTTATTCCAAAACACAGATGCTCCTGGCAGGATCAGTACAGGGATTGTCAGCTGTCAGGGTACATCCAACATATTTATCTGGTCCCTGTAAATCATACAAAATTCTAAGCAGCAGTATGGTTGTATTTGCTGTTTCATTTGTACAGAAGAGAAATGTTAAGATTACATTCTTTTTAAAAATCTGTACATAGTTCTCCAGTTACTGTATGTCTACATTCAGGTACTTTTGTCTCTACTTGATGGCACTAATTATTCTTATTTGTGACTGTGGAGATCAATTGTTGCACTTGTAATCGCTGTCAAGAAAACAGGGGAGTCCTGAAAACAATGCAAGCCAATCATTCCATTTAAGTTGTATTGAAACTAAGACTTCTTCCAGAGGTTCTGAGTGGCCTTATTTCCACCCTTATTCCCATAAAGGGAACTAGGAGGAAGCACTTGTTTCAAACACTAAGAACAGCCAAGGAACAAGAACATATAATCAAACTGTTATAAAAATCTCACCCTGGTGCATTACATATCTTGGAAGATGGCTGTACCTATCCATTGCTCAGTTCCAATCATGCTTTTCTGAACATCTCTGCACAATGTGTCCTCTTAGTCATGGTTGAAAGAGAGAAGAAGCTTATACATGCAGATGTACTGTGCTATGGAACCATGAAAAGCACTCTCACCACCCTTTCCACTGTGAGGTTAATCAGAGAAACGCTTCTAACCAAGACAGCCAAATACGTGTTACTATGGACCTCAGAAAACATTTTTTCCATTTGATGTTTTTTTTAAACAGCCAATGAGAAAAGAGAGAAAGACAGCAGGGGTGGGTGGAAAGATGATAGCGCACCATGGAAAGCAGATACAGGGGTTAGCAGAAGTTATACACGTCGGTCACATCCCACCCTTTTCCCCCATGCCTTGGTAAATGGAAACTTCACAATGGAAACTGGTCAAGTCAAGAATATGCTTAGCAAGACACAGACTACAAGAGAACATTCCAGATTACAGTAAATCGGGAAACTGGCTTTTCAAAGTCAAGGGAAGCTGGGCAAACCAGTTCTTACAAAAGACACAGTACTCTTTCAATCCATTAAATGTGTTTGTTGTTGTTTTTTTTAATGAAAGAAGATTCACACCACTCTCCCAAAGATCCCTTTGAGAAATTCAACACATCAAACAGGCGTCTTAGCAGGCCACTTGTTGCTATACCACTCTAGACAAATGGCTCCAATGACCAGGGGAACGATCCTTATCCAATTAAACACAGTTTTAAAAGGAATACTGTACCTTTAAGATATTATGAAACACACTTCATAACATGGGTGCTACAGAGAGTTTCACTGAGAATGGAGAAAGGAAAAAGTTTGGCCAGTGAATTACTTGGTATCATCACTAGCTGACTAGCGTCTCTATGCCAATCCAATCGCAGTTTGGAAAGGGAATGGAGGGAATGCAAGAAATTACATTACCTTCGTGGGCACAGCAAGGGCAGAAGGAGAGAGGTCTACGGCGTGGTGTCCCGGCATTGGGCTCAACTTCAATAGGACCAAAGATGGGAGAGGAAGAAGGGAAGGGGAGAGGAAGTTGGAAGTGGAGAGGAAGAAAGGAGGAAAAAACAGGGTGAAAATAAACAGACAAGCAAAAGGACAAAAAGCACAAGAGTGAGAAAGAAAGGAAACAACAAGAAGAAAGTAGAAAAGAAAATAATAACACAAGAAATGGAGAAGCAGAAACAAAGGGAACAGTCTACAGATGGAACATCCCTTGTCAACATGAATGGAGAAGAGCAGATTGTGGCTGCACTGGGAGGAACACAGCATGAGCCACAGAAGTTAGTGGGCCAAAGAAACATTTCCAAGATTTCCCATTTCTTGTACTTGTCAACATTTCATCCTAAATGTTGCGTTGTATATAGGTGACAGATCAAAGTACCAAGAAGAGGGTGGATAATATTAGATCTCTAAATAAATAGTATAATAAATAGGTTTTGAAAGGTTGTCTTTAAAATTAGCTGAAGTTTTGAAACGGGGCATATTGTATGGTGTTCTTTTTATGCAGGTTTTTTTTATGATCATACCCAAAGAAATAGGTCTACAGAAAGCACTGATCAGAATACAAAGGCATGATGAGAAAAAAACATATTTTACATGTTAAGCATATTGAGATCCCATGGAAAAGCTCTACACTTCCCAATTCCTGTCATCATAGAGGTGAAACCATTAGACAGCTTTATACATCATCTTTCTAGATCTCTCACCCTTTTCATTTTCACATGAAGGGCAAACTGACCTAGATTCTAAGCCATTTTCTGTTGATATTCCTTACATATACTTTTCATATTCCTAGCTGTGCCAATGTCAAGTTGTTGTTATGCACCTTCAGTTTGACTCCATTATAAGATTTCTTGGCAAGATTTATTCAGAGAAAGTTTGCCACTGCCATTCTCTAAGGTTGAGAAAAAGGAACTTGCCCAAGGACATCCTGGTTTTTTTTCACAGCTAAGGTGGGATCTGAGCCCTGGTAGTCCAGAGTCTGCCCAATACTCAAACCACTACACCATACTGGTTCTCTGCAGTGGAGGAGTGAACACAGAAATTTGAGGAATATGGTCCACTGACATGTACAAATAGATTTTTCCCGCAAAAAAAGGGCATGTGTGTGCCGCTAATGTATAAACCACAGTAAACCAGCATTTCCCAAAGTTCTGGTGATAGAGGCACACATTTCCTGCTAACCTAAAATGAGACACACACTTCTCACTCTTTATTTACTCAAAATCAGCTTTCTCCAACTTTGCTCCAAAGCTGTTGCTGGGCTACAATTCCTATTATCCTGGCTTGGGGTAATGAGAGCTATAGTTCACCATGATCTGGAAAATCCAACTTGAAGGCTGCTTAATTTTTTTCAGAGTGTATGAATGAGTTACTCAACTTCAGTGGAGCCCAACCTATGGTACAATACCTCCAGAATTGCAGAAGGCAAAGCCAGAATGGTAATTCAGGCACAAGGTAGTATTTTCTGTGGGTATGTAGTATTCATACTAACCATTTATTATTCATTTCATTTGGGGATTCATAGTGTATATAATATGTAAAGAGATGAAAAATCCATGTAAAAACTCATATGGCCTAATGGCTATTCTGTCATAAGAATTTAAGTAACAGGAAAAATCCATTTTGTCATAAAGAGGTACAGAATCCAAACTTACGAAAAAAGAGCATTCACAGTCCACTGGATTCAGGGTGACATGCACTTATAAAGGGAGAGGGGAAAGTTACAGTTCTAATTTATGAAAACATGTATGTTTCTGGAAAGAAAGATCTTTTAAAAGGGACCATCACAGAACTAGAGCAATAACACATAGGAGAGTCCAAAGGTAAAGGCAGAAGGTGCACCAGCTTGCAAAGTATGTGAGTCACCCATATGATTCTCTCAGACAAGTAGAGTTAAAAAGAGAGGAAGTAAGTGCACTGTAAACTGTTACCAAGTACCTGATCTTATGTACTTGAGAACCAATCATACCTGAAGACATTCCAGATTATCTTTGAACATTATTATTTTTTAAACAGGTCTGAAAGTCTCAAAAATATTTTTGCCATTTGGGAAAGACATCATGAAAACCTATACGATGCAACAATGCAAACATTTTTAAGGTAAATTTTTTATTTCATAGGCTTCTTCCAAGACCAAGCATAGGATATACAGTATATTTATTAAAATAGTATGTCTGAATGAAAATAAGAGCCGTAGTTGGCTTTAAAATTTTTTGCTTACAAATAAATACCAAGTTAGTATAGTAAGAATGATATGCTCTGGATATTCCCTACTTCACTCAAGTTCTTCCTTAGGTATGACTGAGCCCATGAAGAAGACCACTGTGAACTTCTTCAAACTTGGAAGTCTGGAGGAGCACGTTGGATGCTTTCTGCAGTGCCGCTAGCTCACACTCCTGCTAAGACACCTTGAGAATAAACCATGCAGTCACCTCTATTTCCAACAGCTTTGTTCTAGGTGCTATAATCATATAAATAAAAGCAGCAACTTATACAGATCCTATATGGAGGTGTCAATTTCTGAAATACCCACTCCATACAAGTATAGCTCACCTCTTAAGATCATTGTTCTTGGTGGTCATGAGTATGTATAAGCAGATCCTGTGTGTCTGAATAAACAGTTTCTATGACTCAAAAGTCTTGTGGCACCTTAAAATTGACTAACCATGTTTTCATGGACTAAAGTGATATGGCATATTCACACAGTTGTTTCTTCATAAGAAGAAACAACTGTGGGCAGAAACAACTTTGATGGATGCTCTTTTTAAAAAGAAAAAGTCCTCCTCTTAGTCATTCATAGGCATGGTTGGTTGGTACAAGAGAGATGGCCTTCTCAGTGGCTCCTCCCAGACTTTGGATCTCCTTCAGTTAGGAAGTTAGGATGTTTTCCTCCTCACTTAGAATTTTATAAAATAAGAGAAAGAAGAGAAACAAAACAATTCATAATTTTGTATTTTATTATTAAGAGCAAATGACACAGTGGTCAAGTGAAGATGCACACACTGTCTATACCCACCACTGTTGCTTTTGAAAGAAGCTGTTAGCCTCTAACAACTGGGATAAGAAGAATTTCAGTGGAGGGAGTGTTCCCTTCTTGCTATGTCTCTGATCAATGTCTTTCTCTTCTTGCAAAACTACTCTCTTCTTTAGTTCTCCCTGTCTTGATGTATCCTGGCTGAGCAAAAGTAGGAGCAAAAGTGGAATACACAACACAGAACTCCTCCATCCCAGACACAAATGGTACAAAGCACACAGAATGAGTATACTTAATCAAACCTTTCCTACTTGCATAATTTATTCCTACTCCAATGCCTGAATATTTAAATACACACAAACACAAACATGCATTTCTCAAGGAAATGTTTTCCCACATTCCCCACAAACTACTGAAGAGTTGGGGCTTGCAGCACAAAAAAGCATATCACATGTTTGAATCAACACCATTTTAGAAACCATGATTTGCAGGGAGATGCCAATCCAGGATCTCAAATTATAATTAAAGCTTGTTTACAAAACACGGTTTGAGTAAACTATGGCCTGTGTTATTATCTGAACTGACAAGCCATGTTTTGGATAATACTTAACCTTCAGAGGCCACAGTTTGGGAAAGCGTCTGGGGATTTCACAGGATGATGGTGGGAGAGGCATCAGAAAGTGTAGTTAGTGCAAACCATGATTTGGTGTTATCTCTGAATAAACTTCTATTGAGTCTGCCAACAACTTCCTGCAGAAATGGTAAAATTAAGCCAACTGCAGCTGGGGAGCACTCTTGTTTTCATAGTTTGTACTTAACAATGGAGAAAGCAGACAGTAGTTTCAGAAAATGTGCCAGTCTGAAATGTCATAGGTGAAATGAAATTCAAGGACACAGCTCATCATATCAATAGGTCTATTATTAAAATTTTAGATACTGTAAATCCGTATTTACTTGCTCCAGTGGAGTTTCCAACACCAGTTCAAGCAACAGAAATAGAATCATTAAAATAACATTTCAATTAACTCCTCAGGAACATTTACGGTATTAGAGAAACAGGGATTGAAAAACCAGTTATGTACTGTATCTTTAAAATTCAGTTACATAACTGAAGAAATCATTTCCCTGCAGCACTGAGCTCAAAGCAACTCAGTATTATAAAACAAATCCACAAAGGCCAGTAGACCACAGAACACTTCATGTTTAATATGGAACTATATTAATAAATTATAGCAGATCGTCACCCTGAAAGTATACTCAGAATCAAGTATCTAAAATCCTTCATTTAAATGTGCAGAGCAAATTATTTATGACCCTGAAGCAATATTTTAACTACATACTATTCAAAAGAAGACTTAGAACCTGAACAAACTTTATGTTGGACTATTCACTGTGAGTGCTCTCATCCCCTTTTTTCCCTTATAGCAGCTGTCAACAAGGTTGACCTTGTGTGCCTAAAATACATGCCAATTTACAACACCAACCATCATCTCACTAAAATATATTCATTTACCAAGCATGAATCAAACATTTGCAAAGCTAGTGAAACCCTGCCGGGTTTTCGGTGAAGGACCAGTCCAGGTTAGGTGGGCGGGGGGGGGGGTTGCCTTGGTACATAAGAACACCTTGTCTCTCACCAGAAACCACATCCGTCGAACTTCCTTTATCGAATGTATTTACCTGACCCTGAAGGCTAGGGACAGTCTGGGGATTCTGTTGGTGTATCGGCCACCCCGTGCATTAACAGACTCCCTTAACGAGCTGACACAGTTGGTCTCGGAGCTGATGCTGGAAACATCCAGGCTACTTGTCCTGGGTGACTTCAACATCCCCTTCACGGCCAACTATGTTCCATCCGGTGCGGCTCGGGAATTCATGGATACCATGGCGGCCATGGGCCTGTCCCAGCTGATTTCGGGTCCTACGCATTTTGCGGGTAATACACTCGATTTGGTTTTTTGTACAGATGCGGAAAATCTGTGGGCGGAAATAACCAATATTCCCCCCCTGTCATGGACGGATCATTTCCTCGTGGAGGCAAAAATCAAGGCTTCTAATCAGATCCCCCCCGGGGGTGGTGGACCTATTAGAATGGTCCACCCTCGAAGGCTGATGGAACCCAAAAGGTTCCAGGAAGCCTTAGAGGGAAACATGGTTGGAAATGACGGCGACTCCTCTCAGGCCTGCTTCCAAACGCAAGCCCTGGTATACGGAAGATCTCCGGGCAAGGAAGCGGGTTCTGCGATGCTAGAGCATCGCTGGCGGAAACACCTACGCTTAGCCGACAAGGCTCTCCTGGACCGCCTTTTGGAGAACTACGGAGAGGCAATACGAGCAGCTAAGAACTCGTTCTATGGTGCTCGTGTCGCGTCCGCGGAGTCGCATCCAGCAGAGTTGTTCAGGGTAGTCAGGGAGTTAACTCAGCTCCCTCCTTCCCTGAACCAGATCCTTGAACCTTCAAAGGCCTGCTGCGACCAGTTTAACAACTTCTTCGCGGATAAAACCTCTCGGATAAGCGAAGGTCTTAACGCCGGTATTAGGGCAGAACCTAGTGTAGAGGTATCCAGAGCCTCCGTGGACTCCATTAAACTGGATCAGTTTGAGTCGGTTAGTACCGATGATGTGGACAAGATCCTTGGAAGCGTTCGGAAGACAACCTGCTCCCTCGATCCCTGTCCCTCATGGCTAGCGGCTCAGGGGGGACCGGTGGTAACTTCAATGTTACACCGGATTATTAATACATCTCTGAGGGATGGGCAATTTCCATCCAGCTTGAAATTGGCCACTGTAAAACCGCTGTTAAAAAAGCCCTCCCTCGACCCCCTGATGCATAATAATTATCGGCCAGTCTCGCTGTTGCCATTTTTGGGGAAGGTGATCGAGAAGGCGGTTGCAATCCAGCTTCAATCGATCTTGGATGTAACGGATTATCTAGACCCATTTCAAACTGGTTTTCGGGCGGGTTACGGGGTTGAGACGGCCATGGTCGCCTTGGTCGATGATCTCCGTCTGGGCATCAACAAGGGAAGCGTGTCCCTGTTGGTGCTCTTGGACATCTCAGCGGCTTTCGATACCATAGACCATGGTATCCTTCTGGAGCGCCTGGCAGAGGTGGGAATCGGGGGCACTGCGCTCCAGTGGTTCCGGTCCTACCTCTCCGGGAGGTTCCAGATGGTGCAGCTGGGAGATGTGTGCTCCGATAGGAGGGCCCTTACATCTGGGGTCCCTCAAGGAGCCATTCTGTCTCCCATGCTTTTCAACATTTACATGAAACCGCTGGGAGAGATCATCCGGAGACATGGGGCGTGGGGTTATCAGTACGCTGATGACACCCAAATAGTCTTCTCTATGTCTCCGACTGATGCAGTGACCGAGGATGGCATCTCTCCTCTCGTGGCCTGCCTGGAATCAGTAATGGGCTGGATGAGGGAAAACCGACTCAGTCTGAATCCAGAGAAAACGGAGGTGCTCGTGATAGGTTCTCCTGGCCCGGGTATGGCAGTGGTTCCACCTGTCCTGAACGGGATCACGCTTCCTGTGAAGGACTCGGTACGCAGTCTGGGGGTGCTCCTTGACTCGTCGCTCCACCTTACATCTCAGGTGGATGCGACGGTCAGGAGCACCTGTTATCAGCTTCGGCTTATCCGCCAGCTGCGCCCATACCTGGGCCAGAGGGACCTTGAAACAGTAGTACATGCTCTGGTAACCTCTCGATTGGACTTCTGCAATGCGCTCTACATGGGGCAACCCTTGTACCATACCCGGAAGCTACAAATGGTACAGAATATGGCAGCCAGACTGGTCACTGGTACATCCAGGGCCAGTCATATAACACCTGTACTTAAAGAGCTGCATTGGCTGCCTATTCGCTTCCGGGCGCAATACAAGGTGTCGGTTATAACCTATAAAGCCCTAAATGGCTTGGGCCCAGGATACTTAGAGGACCGTCTCTCCCCATACAATCCGCCCCGCACCCTCAGAACATCTGGGCAGCAACTATTGAGGGTCCCAGGGGCAAGATTAGCCTCCACATCGAGGAGGACGTTTACCATCTCGGCCCCGACCCTCTGGAATACGCTGCCCATAGAGCTCCACTTGGCCACCTCCCTGGCCCAGTTCAGGAAGGATTTAAAGACCTTCCTGTTCCAGTTAGCATTCCCTGACACAAGTTCCAACTAGTCTCCCCCCCTCTGACAGTAGTGGCAAGCTGGCCAGAGTGGGTTTTAATGTGGGTTTTAATTGCATTTTTATTGTATTTGTAATTTGTGATTGTTTGATATGCTGTACACCGCCCTGATTGTAAGAAGGGCGGTATAAAAATAAAACTTTTATTATTTATTATTATTATAAATCCACTTCTGTGTATATTTACTTCCAAGTTTATGTGTTGATATAATTTACTGACCATTTTTTCATTAATGTTATTATACCAATACGAAAGAAGTGAAAGATAATTCAGCGAAGGGTCTAACAACAATTACCCAAAAGGAGAATTAAGAATCATCATGGATTTTGCGTATCTCCTGGATAGTTCTAGAGTATGGTAGACAGTAGTTAAAAGAAAGTACTGAATGACTAACAAAACAGTGCCTTCTGGTTGCAGGACAGAGAGACATATGGCCCTAAGATGTTATTTCAGCTGGCACCAGCCTTTTATGAAAATATTAGGAAGGGAGATGGTTTACAAACTTAATCCGGACAAGACAGAGGTGCCCCGGTGATTTGGAAGGCAGATCAGGGAACAGGTATTCAGCCTGTGTTGGATGGGGTTACACTCCCCTTCAAATCTCTGTTTTGCAGCTTGGATGTACTCCTGGACTCAGATCTGAGTCTGGATGCCCAGGTCTCAGCAGTGGCCAGGAGTGCATTTGCACAGTGCACCAACTCCACCCTCTCCTTGAGAAATTAGATCTGGCTATGGTGACACACACCTTGATTACATCCTGTCTGAACTACTGAAACACACTTTATATGGGGCTGCCTTTGGAAACTGGCAGCCCATATAGAGACTTCAAAAATTTCAGCAGATCCAAAATACTGTGGCTGGATTGTTGACCAAAGCTGGGTACAGGGACTATGTGACTCCCCTGTTTTAAACAGTTGCAATGGCTAATGGTCCATTCCTGGGCAGAATTCAAACTGCTGGCTTGACCTTTAAAGTCAACACAGACTATCTGAAAGGCCATATCTCCTTATACAGTGGGCCCTTCTTATACACAGATTTTTATACACGGATTCAAGCATCCATGGTTTGAAAATGTTCAAAAAAAGTATAAATTTCAAATATCAAACCTTGATTTTCTATTTTTTATAAGGGACACCATTTTGCTATGTAATTATATTTAATGGGACTTGAGTATACACGGATTTTGTTATCCACGGGAGATCTTGGAACCAAACCCCAGCATATAACAACGGACCACTGTATAAGCCAACACATGCTTTAAGAGCTACAGGGGAGGGTGTTCTCTCAATCCACTACTTTGGAGGTGTGGTTCATGAAGACTTGAGAGAGAGCCTTCTTTGTGGCTGCTCCCAGACAGCTGAAATTCCAGTTTGGCTGTCTTCCCCTTCGTCCTATCTTTCTGCTGCCAGGTGAAGAGCTTTCTCCTGGCAGGCCTTCTGAATTTTAACTAAGGAGTTGTAGTGTGTGGATAATGTGGTGTGTTGTACTTTTTAATTTTTTACTTAAACTATGTTGTAAAAATGTTTTGTCTGGTTTAATCATGTTTTTAATAAAATTCATATTTAATTTTTTTAAGACTAGTAAGCACAATTCCTTCCTGTGAAGGAGTACTGCTGCCAACAGATGTGTTGTGCCTTACTATGGATGGTAAGGAATCTTAATAATCTGTTCAGAAGGGATTTAAACTAAACTTTGCAGGAAGGGAGACAATATTTTATAGGAATGGTATGTGAATCTACAAAGAGGTGGGGGTAAACATGAAGGAAGCAGCTGGACAGAGTGATCTATGGTTTCAGATGTCTCTACATTAAAACACAGGGGATGAAAGATAAACAAGATGAATTCTTAATATAGGAAGGCAAATGTTATTTAGCAAGTATTACTGAAACCTGATAGGATGAAATTTAGGACAATACAGTAACTGAAGGCTACAACCTATGCAAAAGGTAGGAGGAATAGCATCATATATAAAGGATGAATACACCTGTGCAGAAATCACAACTTGGGCATGGAAGGCAGGTTGGAAAAGGAAAGTTAAGTATAGTTTGGCATATACATTAAGAAATCCCAGGTGAGATTCCCTGGTCAGAAATATTGAAAGAGAAGAGAGTTCATGACTGATCAGTTTCTTGAAAGTGTAATATTCAAAGCACTATCATAAACAATTCCAACAAGAAATAACTGGAAATGACTAATAAAACCACAGGAGCTTCATAAAG
>NC_056526.1:18133361-18157909 GCF_019175285.1 Sceloporus undulatus | reverse complement strand
AGTTTTCAAATAATCTGAGTAATGAAATGGAAGAAATGGCAAATTACCAAGGAAGAGTATATACAAGTGGCCAATATTTGTAGAGAGAAAGACAGAAAGGATAAAGTTCAGAATTAGCTCAGCCTCACCATAGAGGTTAAAAAGAATAAAAATGGTTTGTTTGGAGCAAGAAGAAAAAAAAGGATGTGGTGGGTGTGTTGTGTGGAAAAGGTGGTAAATGCTATCTGGATGTTTTAAAGTTTATCCTTGCCTTGAACCCCTGGGTAACAGAGAAGGTGGAAATCCCTATTTTTGCTGAACATACCAGTAGTCACTGTGACCACCTTTCCTCCTTTTAGGGATCTCTGAATCAAAATCAAACACGGAAGAATACCTGCCCAGACACTCTGCCCCTCTCTCCTGGAAGACAGAAGTAACTAATCCTGTTAAAGTAGAATGAATCAATTCTAATTCATAGCTAATCTCCGTCTCTCCAACTAGGGACTAAAACCTTCAAGTCCAAATAGTCAGAACAGTGGAGAGGATTAAGTGATGAATCACAGAAATATACGTTACAGTATTCTAAATTACAAGATTACGCAACACCACTTTCAGCATCATGCAGTTTGAGCCATCATCTCCAGGTATCACTTGGAGTTACAGAAACAAGCATCAGCACACCAACAACGATCCAGGGAAAACAAACAAATCTCTCAGAAATGTCTTAATGGCACAGTCCCTATTCTACTGGGGGAAGAGTGTTTTGGCATGCACCAAACCTATACCAATTTTTCTTGCTTAATCCAGGCGTTTCCCAGATAGAAAAGCAAAGTCAAATTCTGCCATTCTCTCTAGCTTCATTGGGTGCTGTTTTTAAATAGCCAAGCTTCAATGGTTCCAGCGGTTTCCATCCCTGACAAAACCCTACTGGCCAAAATATTATTCTGGTGACCTTGATGCTAACTTGCCCACTGACTCTTTGTATTAACTCTTTTAACTTGATGCTGAGTCAGACATGTTGCTCATCCAGAACGGTTTCTCCAGTTTTGTCAAAAAGGCAAGCTATTAATAAAGTTAGTAGTAATACTACTACTATTACCACCACTAAAATAAAGGAATCAAATTAAAAATAATGACAGGATGCACTATTTCTAATGGTGCACATGCCTGGACCAAACACGGGGGGGGGATACCATTCAAGCCTATGAGGCTTCAATATGCGCTACCCTCCGTTTGCGCACGTGTGTGTGGGGGGGTCCAGAATGGATCCCCGCAAAAACAGAGGGCCAACTCTACTTTGCTTCTGTCTTCTCCCAGAAGGAAAAGAGTGCACAACTTGGTGAAAAGAGAATAAATGAGACAATGAGGGGGCTGCAGCCCAGAACTGAAGAAACACTTAACTATTTGAAATTCAAGTCTCCAGGGTGCGATGAACTGTACTTACATTCATCTAAGGGAATCCTGGCCATTGGATATATCATGATGTTATAAAGTAAAATGTGAAGCTAGCAATACCAAAACATGCATTGCATAAAGGGTGTGAACCCTAGCATTCCCAAGACCACTGGAATTTGCCTCCCAAATGTTAGATTAAAACAGATATTGGAATACAAATTTAACTATACTGTGAGGCCCGGTACATACCTGTAAAATGGTCCGGGCGGCGGCCTTTTTTCCGCCGGAGGGAAGCCACAGCTACCAAACCGCGTGGCTTCCCACCTGCCGAAAAAGAACCCGCAAAAAGCAAGTTCTTCTCAAGCTGCGGCGGCGGCGTAGGCACACTCGTTATGTAAGCACTGTGTGGCACTGTGCAGTGCTTACGTAACAATGGCGGCACCATGTACACAGGGCGCCACCATTGTTACAACCTTGTCACATGTGAAGGTTGCGGGGCGTGTAGGCGCTCCACCCCCCAGGCAACCCTCACACGTGGCAAGGGTGTTGGAAAGGCCCGTTTGTTCCAGGCCCAAGTCATCTTAAATCCAAGCCTGTGCTTACTGGTAGTGTTGACCATCTACTGGGGGGTGGTGGTGGTGGTGGTAAAGAAATGCCTAGACTGAATTTAGACTCAATTCCTTTTCTTCTCATTATAGCTATCTATCTCCTTCCTGCATGTAATAGATGATCATACCTAGAATCATAGAATCAAAGAGTTGGAAGAGACTACAAGGGCCATCCAGTCCAACCCCCTGCCATGCAGGAACTCTCAATCAAAGCATACCCAACAGATGGCCAGTCAGCCTCTGTTTAAAGACTTCCAAGGACCTTGGGTGCTGATCATTGGTTAAAACATGTGTATGCCATGCAAGAGCATGGCGTGTTCCTAGACAATGCACATGGGGTTCTTTTACTCTGCACAGTAGCCCTTTCCATAGGAGCCAGAAAAGTACAGCCACATGCTGGCTTAATAACGTCAGGACAGCACTGAGTACTGTTTTCTTTAAGTAACTCTATGATCTGGAAATATCTAGTACATGGTTGGAAAGTTGCTTCATTTAACTTGGGGAGAACTCAGCATGAATGCACAGCAGTCCAGTTGGGCTGAGACCCAATGGCTAAATTGTTGATGTGATATGCTGAAGGATAGGTCTTTCTTTCTATGTCTTCAGAAGTGGATCCTGACTTTTAACATGATGCATTGTAAAGCTCACCTTGAACATTCAGAATAATTTCTCTCAGTGATCCTCACATTAACCATTTCAGAAGGCAATTAATACTAACTAACTTACACAGTTAATGGAAATGTTATCTGAATCAGGACCTCCCTGGTCCATATCCTAATCCCTTACCTAATGTGCTAAGCAATTCTTGAGCACTCTGGCAGTCTGTCAGGATGGAAGTACTGCACACACATCAGTCACAGAGGAATATAAAAAACTACAAAGCCACAGATTTTTCTGCACGTAAACACAGCATTTAATTTAAAGGGATACTGTATGAATTATTGCTTTTGTTGTGGTGGTGGTTTTTAAAAATGAGGTGGTTTAAATCATCAGCATTGGCATCCATAATTCAAGATGGAATATAATAACTTCTAGGCTGGGAAGAATTAACAAGGAATACCCAGTTGAAGTACCATGCCCTTCATCATCACAAAATAAATAAACACTCCCAAAGTATAGACAGGAATTGCAAAGAACACTATGCATGTTTAGCCAAACAGGAAGTGAAGAAGGATGTCAATTATGAAAAGCAAATTAAATGTACTTTTAGTTAAAAGTGACTTTTAGTTTTAGTGACTTTTAGTTTTAGTGACTTTTTTTATAATGGTAGTGAAGTTGCATGAAAAAATGACAGTTTCCCTTTAAATGACTCTGAGAACTACTTTTTTTTAAAGCCACCAGTTAGCAAACGTTACAGGACCACTGCCTTTGAGGAATCATTAGGGAATCAAGAGGGAGAGGGAGAGGGAAAGGAAGAGGAAAAAGAAGTGTAGGTCAGCAGCCAGGGAGTGGAACCTGTTAAGTGTAACTTAGCATTAACCCTTTTACAGCTCCTTCTGTAGGCACACAATGCTTCCTAATGCTGAGCTAGGGAAGAGCACTAGGAAAACCTGAAATCCCACTACATTTAAAGGAGGGTGTTTTGTTTTGATTTGGATAAGGATTAGTGTCCGAACAGTATGGTTCCATTATACTGATCAGTCCCCAGTAAGCCCAGAAAACTGAGACAAAACTCAGTGCCCTGCATCTTGGCTTTCCCCGCACTGCCCTGCACTTGAATTTCCACATAGAATCTAATTCAGCAGTTGAAGTACACATGTAGAGAACCCAACAAGAGATCTTTACTATGGTATATAAAATGTTCAAGAGCCCTTTGGCTGTGTCTTGTCTGAATGGAGGAAAGCTGCCGAGGTACATTTTTAAAAAGGTAGAGTGAAGCCTCGATATTTGGGGCTATGCTGGGGCCAGAAATTTTGTGGATCCTTTGAATTTCATCCCTCAACCATAATAAAAAAGTTTTAAAAATGCTACTGATCTTTTTAATTGCGAACTGTGGGATCTTAAAAATACTAATAGGTTTGATTGGCTTCTGCAGAAGTGGCACAGATGTGCTGATAAATGTTTGCAATACAGGAAAGTGACCTTGAGGAGACTTGGTAATGCATCCTCCCACCACTAACTCTCAAAAGAGTACAGATGAGAATATATTACCATCTGGGTAAGCAACTGTTTTCTTCAAGGTGTGCTAAATCAAGGCGGCAGAACTGGCAATCCACCTTGCAAAATTCAGCCTTTCAGGGTTTCAATCAACTTTCCAGTTTTGCTTTTTGCCTGTGCCTGAGTGACACTGCAGAAGCAGAGAGGTGCATTGTTGTCAAATGACTGGCAGATACACCTTGTGCAGGTCTGTGTTCATTCACTATTTTTCTGTAGAGATTTAATTCCCATGTCATCAGAGAAAGGGGGAAAATGCACTGAAACTGCATCACCTTGTGATGTCCTTTGAAGGGAATGAGAAATACGAGGAAGAGACCACAAATATAATCTGAGTGTTTCTTCTAACTTTTGCTTCTTTAAGGTTTAACTGCACATGTGTAACATCTGCTTTCAATCATGGCTGCATGTGTTTCTTTCTGCAGGAACTGCAGTTCTCTAGTGAAAGTTGGCAGTGCTATTTAAATACCGTCATCTACACAAACCCTAAGGGGAGCGGTACAAATGTTAAAGAAATCCATAGCATTTAAAGCAGTGTGCCCTTTAATGAAGTCCACAACAGAAAATAAAAAGATGGCAGTCCTTGCAGGGCTACCTCTAATGTTAGATGAAGTAAGGTGGCTGTCTCAGGCAGTGGATCCTGGTGTGTGCATATATATGTATAGCCAGTGGCAGCCCCAAGCTGTTCATCCTATGATACTTTGCGGTTCTCCTTTTGCTGAGGAAAGAACTGTGCAGGCCACACAGCCTCAGCTACATTCACAAAGCTATTCTGCTGCCTTCAGATGAAGCCAAGGATTCTGTGTTTTCAATTCAGCTGAAAGAAGATTCCAACACCCAAACAAGTTAGCTTATGTACACAGAATTTTGGGGCTGCATGTGTGCCATCTTGCTCTTTGCTTTAGATAGCAAACCCCTTTCGGACCACCTGGAGTTCTTAGAGATGGGCAACTGCTGGGGGCCAGGGAACACATTGCCCCAAGAGACCTTGGTTGGTCATCCCTCCCACTATCAACTGCCCCTGGAAAACAATACAAAAAAGATTTTTTGGGCCCGTTGGCCTCTAGGAGACAGGGGAGAAATTTTGGCACTTTTGGAAAGGGGATGAGTTTTGGGCAGAACCTTTCCCACTACAAATACTTCCAGGCCTAAAAGAACCAAGGGAAGCCCAAAATTATCCATGTGCCCTCTAAGAGGCAAGGTGGCATTTGTGGACAATTTTTAAATTTGTATTTTTTTAAAATGGGGAATGCCATAGTTCCCAAGTTCTTAAAAATAGCATGAGGGCCATAGGTGCTCCATGGCTTATATTCTTTCTACCTGTTATAAACACTAAAAAGCATTTGTGTGATGGGATGTATTTGGGGGGAATATTGTTACTCCTCCCATTGCTCACTGCCCTTTGAGGACTAGGAATTTCTTGGATAAAAAAGTATGTAGAGAGGGAAAGGTAGATCCCAAGAGCTCCTGTAAGGGACTTGTACACCAGAATTCACTGCCATTTAATTTAAGTTTTTTGGTACAGCAACACTGCCTTAAACTGCATTCAGCCTACAACTATTTATAGGTCATGCTGGTCACTGTCAGCCATAGCAGCCACTTCGTCTCCTCCTCCTGACTTCCCTATACCAGTGAGAAATGTAAAAGCACAATACACCATCACACTGGGAGTTCTACACTTCACTTGCAGCTGTCTCAGGACAGTAGAAAAACTCACAATGTGACAATACTGCATTATATATTTTAAAATTACAGATGTGCTGTTATGTTACAGCAAAACCACATAATCCTGTGGCACCTTAAAGTCTAATGTATTATGCCATAAAATTTTGTGGATAGTTCATAAATGTGACCAGTGCAAACAGGACAATGAATAGACAAGTGAGGAATTCTTCTCATGTCCCACAAATGGTTTTCCTAGTGCCATTAAAGGGGAGACTGGAAGGGAGAAGATAACAAATCCTAAAAGGGGTAAGGGAGATGCTCCTCCCAGGGCCCATATCTCATCACACACAACACTTTGGTTTAGGTCCACAGCTAATCACAAAACCATGGGGAAAAGGCTATAGAGGTGTATGGAAGACAACCTGATTCCAGTACATTTTGAGTACTAACACCCTTCCTGAGAGAAAGTGATGCTGGAGAAGTCAGATTTGTTTTTTTCTTTAAAAAGAACTTTGTCAGTTATCCTAAGGAAAACATTAGACAACTTTTGCACACTTTTAATGTTGCCTCCCATTTTGTTCTCTCCATCAGGTGTCTCTTCTTTCCTCTTAACAGCTAATCCAACGCTGATATTGAGTGGTTTACAAATCACAGTAAAAGGGAAAACAGCTTGTTATAATGCAGCTTTCTCCTTTGAGCTGGAAAAGGGGTTGTGCCCTAGCCAATCAATTAGGTGCAAGAGTGGTTTCATCTCATTGCTTGTGAGGCAGGGATGGAAAGATATAGGTGGAGGGAGAGGGTGGCAGGAGCAGGTGTCAGCAGGGTTAGTGTCAGCGAAGAGGTTCTGCCATACATACCACCCAGGTGCAAGTCGATGAGGTCACTGTAATAAGACTCTCCCCAATAGTCTACAACAAGGAATCGGTGAAGAGAGAGAGTTATTGGTTCAGGTGCCCATCCTGGCTAGCCCACCCCACTCCCTGCCCAGAATTCAAAGCAGTCTACAAAAGAAAATGCATACATAAGAGAGGCAGACAGGGAGAGAAAGAGAGAGAAAGAGAAACAGCAAGAAATCATGCAACTCCGCAATAAATATATACACATACATATATACGGTATACTGTAAAGACAGGATGAGGAAATAATAGAACTTGGAGAACATGCAGGCAAGAAAGGCAGGTATGGACCTCCGGACAGAGAAGGAAATCAAGCTAAGTAATATGCGACTATTTCTCACATGTTCATTTGTGTCAGTATGGCACTGCACTGTTGTCATTTGGGGGGACATTAAGAAAGGATCCATAAACATTCTCCATTAGGGAGGGTGCCCAGGGGTGGACAGTACTCCATTCTAGTAAATAAAGCATTTGCCCTGATTTTGCTTGGTTTTCCAGGGAACAGCCTTTCTACTTCATCCTCCAGTTAGTTAAAGAGTGCAGGCAGCTAAGATAGTGGCAGAGGAGTTTACTTTTGCTTCGTTTTTTTGTTTTTAACTAGAAACCTGAAATCCATTAAATGCAGTCAGATGCAAAATCTTGATACCTGGAGTAATAGAGCCAATAATTACGAGCCATAGTCAACTATGGTCCAAAACACACTGCAGAAACAATCCAGTTCGAGACCTGCCCTGCCTCAGTGCTAGGGAATCCTAGGAATTGTAGTTTATTGTGGCACCAGAGCTCTCTGAAAGAGAAGGCTAAATGTCTCATAAAAATACAGTTCCCAGGATTCCCTAGCACTGAGCCTGGGCAGTTAAAGTAGTATCAAACTGGATTATTTCTGCAGTGTGTTATGGACCAATAATAGTCTCTTCTAGTGAGTCATTTCTTCTTGTGGCTAAAGATGATGTGGCTAAAATATGACAATCTCAATTTAGTCATCTTTGTTTGTAGGGAAAGTTTTGGCCTGATTTGCTCTAGGACCCATCAACCTGTATTTTTAGCAACCCACAATATTCTCAGAACTCTTTTCTAGCACCACATCTCAAATTAGTTTTTCCTATCAAGTCTATATTTTAGAGATTTTAATAGCCTTATTTATAAAGAGAAAAACCCTTCTAGTTTTTTTTTAAAGGAGGTAGTCAGAAATCCTGGTAAGCGTGGGCCACATTGGAAGGCTAGGGGGCTGCATTAGTCCTTTAGGAGACTTTAGAGGCTGCATCCCCACCGCACTACCTAGTAAAAAGAACAAATATATATATATATTTACAACAGGAAGTGAACAGAATTCATTTTCTATTTCAAAAAATGCCTCTCCTGGTTGTAAATTGTCCAGGTGTCAATAAAATATGGTGAAAATGCCACCACACTCCCTAGGGTGCATTTGGAGGCATTTGGGGGGGGGGGGGGGTATGTTTCTTTTTTTATTTCTTTTTTACCCATAGTAGGCTCTGGGGACCAAAAAAGGCCCTGGTACACTGCATGCTATTCACAGGCCACATTTTGCCCACCCTCACCAACTGTAAATAATATAAATTATTTTTTTTTTTTATAAATATGACCCCCTCCCTACAAAGTAAATTTATAAATAGAATAGATCAGAGTTTGGGAAGTTTCTTGTGTGATTGTGCTAGAAAATGTAATGTACGTAACAAATTCTAACATAGGCATCTGCAAATTCTGAGTATAATCAACCTGTTGTGGATGTGCTGCCAGAACAAGCAAATATGCCACAGACTGGGTTTGGCAAAAGTGTAAAGGAGGAGATTAACACTGAGGGGAATTAAAGAGTTGCCACATGTCTTGCTCCCTCCTGCCCTGCCCTCCAGAATAGTCACATACTCTATGACCAAACAAATATCCCTTCAGTGTGTCAAATACCCCTTCAGACATGTTTGCATGTGTCTGATACCCATGTTTAGACAGGTATCTAAAGCCATATTTAGATGAGTATCTAAACTCATGTATAACATATAAGAAATCTGATTTTTCAGGTTATAGTCAACTTTATTAAAGCAGAAAGTAGGGGAAAGGAAATATGAGTATGCATGAAACTTCAGGATCACCTACGTAAAAAAGGAAGATATACACAGAGAACTTAAGTCCTTTGCACTGGGCACCATAAATTGTTCTTTTATGCTTCCAATTTGGCTGTTTTCAAAGGAATTCTAATGGTACACACAGCTCTCATTCTGTTATTAAGAAAGAAGCTAATATGAAGTAAACTGTCAAGACAGTAGACTTCAGAGCTGATCTAGAGCATTCATCAAAAACACCTCAAACGTCTAATACACTAGGGATTGGCAACTGTGCAAGGCTAGGGGGTCTTCATTAATCTTGCAGGATTCCTTGGGGGGAGGTACCCACAATGCACCTGCTCTCCCCTATCAAAAGTCCCTTCCCAAATGCCCTCTGTGGCAGATGAGGCATTCTCATCATGTTTTTGGATGTTCATGCCCCCCCTGAAGGAATTTTAAAAAAAAAAATGTTGCCTGGTTCAGGGAGGTGGGAGGTCCAAAGCGGGCCTGCAAACATGGTAGAAATGCCCTCCACATGCCCCAGCGGTCAATTTGGGGCAATCTGGAGCAAAAAACATATATATATAGTAAAACCATATTTTGCCGCCCCTGTACTGCACGGAATGAGCATCATTAAGTGACAGGTTTTGGTAGGTGTTATTACAGGGCAGATCACTAACTTATTTAGCTCAATGCTATGGTTTTGTTATACAGAAAGAACCATTTGGATTTTCTGCCTCATGAGCTAAATGTCTTAGGCAATCTCTGGAGTGAGGAGATATCAAACACATCAAAATTACTAGTCAAACAGGGCTTTGTCCACTGTGAACTGTTTTGTGATATATAAAAGGCAGTACAGATAGTGATAGTGATCATTTGTGCTTTAGAAGACCATTTTCTATATTTGGGACAAGGAACTTGACCCTTCCCGAGGTTCCCCATCCCTCCTTTCATCCTCCACCACTTGCCAGAGTGGCAGGGGCTAATGGAAAACATCTGGTGGGCCACAGGGTCCACAAGTATGTCCTACACAAATACTATGACATCTTAGGAAAAACATGTTTAATCTGTATGTCTATTACAACTTGATAAATTTATGGCATATATTTCACCATAAGCATATGTGTCTATTGTACTGTTATAAGATTGTATCTGCCAAAAAGGAGACTTTAACATACACTTAACAGCCAATGAAGAATGGATAGTTGGAAGAGGAGTGTCCCTTTCCTTATCATGTACAATCTGTTAAAAGAGAATAAAGTTTTGCAGTAATTTTCTGCATTACCTCCTACTTTGGTTGATACTGGCTGTATTGCTTTATTGCATAAAATGGCAGTTTGAAAGGTAAAGAGATGGGAATATCTTACTTCTGATATTGAGGGTATGGTAAACAAGGAGGTTGAAAGTATATGGAAAAGCTGAAAGTCTTACAACATGAGATTTTTTTTCCAGGCCTAAACTTCCCATAGGAGTCTTGAGGTAGGACATATTTTCAGCATTAGCAAATTATGTATATTTTAGTATACTTCAAAGCTCTAGTACTGGCAGAATAGTTCAGTATTTCTGAAGGGCATTGGGTTGGAAAAGGCTGACACAGGAAAAGCCAATCTTTTTGGTTTATTTCTTTCTCTCTGTCTCTCTCTCTCACACACACATTCCACTGTTGCATCTCTCGCATTCCACCACACCATCCCTGCATATGGCCTGCTTGTTTGCACAATCTGCTCAGTCTCTCGTAACAGCAACTATGACAGGAATGGGCATTGTCCAGCTTTCCAAATGTTTCTGAACTGCAAGTCCTACCCAGGAAAGCCAATAGTGAGACATATGGGGAACTATAGTCTGGTAACATCTGGAAAGCTGTAAAAATTCCTACCCTGACCTTTCCGGGAGTTGGCCAACTAGAAAAAGGGTGAGTGTCATCTGACAAGAAAGTCAGTATTTCTTTGTTGAAAATTTCAAGGGAAATCCATATATGAATGTATAAAGGCTGTTGTTGATCCATTACTCCTGACTAGTGCAAGGCACCCTATAGCTGCGGATATATATCATTACCTTCAATATTTTTGAATTGCACTTCCATAATCCCTCAACACTGGGAATATTGACTAGGACTGATGAAAGCCGTAGGCCTGCAAAAATCTGGAGTGCCACAACTGCCCCTTTCCCCACTTCAGCTAGAGCCTGAACATCTTTCAGAACCAAGCAAAATCTCTTGCAGCGAGTGGCATTGGGTGGTCAAGGAAAACAAGGAAGAAGTTTAAACGTATTCCATTCTATTTGATATCTCTAAAACTGTCTCAGACAGGAAGTTATCTATCAAGAGATCTGAGAATATGGGATAGTAAACACTGAGAGAAAATAAAAATCACTGTATCTTTTAGTTGTGTGGTTGAGATAATATCATCTGTTCTTAGTTCAATTATCATGTTCATTCATGATGAGAATTACCTTGATAGATGACTGAAATGCCTACCACATTCTTATAGGAAATTTCAGTGTGTCCAACTAGGCAGGAAAAAGGTGCTCCTAAGCTGTTTTGTGGGAAGTCCTTTTGGTTATATTGCCACCCCAGTGGTAAAAATAGTACGGTACATAGCAAAAAGTTATCGCTATGCACATCAATTAAAAGATGGAAGTAAGAATCTCTTATATCCCTGGTGCAGAGTGCACATGTTGTATCTGCCTTTATTTGAATGCAGAGAGGATTCTGGGAAATGGCATAAAGAAAATAATCATGTAACCATGTCTCTTCCCATAGATGAACCAGTCCATCATGTCTAATTGTCTCCTTTACAAAGTCTAATGAAATTCACCACACGACATGATGCCAATGTGCTCTGAATTTCCTTGCCTTCACCAGTTGACAGTCAATGAAGAGGGAGGCAAGCTCACAGAGACATCATGAGTCTCAGGCACAGAGTCTTCACCAGACATTTAAAAATCCAAAGGAAAACTAGATGTAAGAGTAGCCCTGCTTGCCCCATAATGTCTAGTTACACCTTAATCTTCTTTATCTATCCTAATCCCCAGCACCATTCATTATAATCTGGCCATCTAGAGTATGATCTCATTCTACTAATGGCAAGAGACTATGGAAATCATTTCACATAATGTGTGAAATTCTGCTCTACTTCCTTCAGTGAGCTGATTGAGTTTGTGCCAAATTTTGCAGAGAGTACATGGTACTTGCTGGGGCTGTTCTGTGATGGTCCCTTGTGAGAGTGATCATGTTGATTCATAGCACAATTAATTAAAATCACACACTATTTCTCTTTTATTTCAGCTTGCTGAGCAAAGCAAAGGCTTCTTTGCTATGACACAGCTTTATTTGCTAAATATATCCAACAGACAGACATTTTATAAGCTGCACTTCAACCTTTTAGAAAATGTGACCAGTAAGTGGACAAACCTTTCTCTGAAACAGAAGAAGAGAGATGAATTTTCAGAGCAAATTTAACTCTGCCATAGGGTCTTGCCATGGAAATAGCTTCCAAGGCAAGGGTCCCGAAGGTATGACTGAGAAGTGAAATGGCAATTTTAATTCATTTGTTGGAGAAATTAATTAAAAAAAACATTTCCAGTTTAAGAGGAGACTGATCTTCAGCAAAAGTATGTCACTTGTTACAAACTTTTGCATGAAAAATTATGCAGCAAAGATTAAAAAACACACAAAACAGTGACTTATAGAAGGTACCTGCTTCACCCCTAAGAGCCTTCTCAACAGCAACCCCCCTTTCTTCAAGCTGTCTCTGCTTTTCTTCTACTTGTTCCAGTTGCCGTTGGATAATCTATGGGAAGAGAACAAGTATAAAAACAAATTCTCACTCTAATCATATAACAAAATGGTAGGATGCTATTACCAAGAATCCTACAGGTTTCCAAAACATACAGAAGACAATGAAAAACTGCCAAAAGACATGGACAAGCATTCAGAATTTTGGGAAAGTGTTTTGTTTTAACTACAATTCATATTATTCTGGAAACTTTAGTCAAAATAAGTAATTTTTCTCAGCTCTTCAAAGTATTCCTACTATCACACTCCAAAGAAAACAAACATTGCTATTTCAGTTAATGGGTACCTTGTGCAGTATATTTAACAATATGCCCTATATTGTCAGGTGAAGCATGTTGCATGTGCTTATTGGGCAGGCTGGATGAGAATTACTCCTTCACCCCACTCCTGGGCCATGCCCAACATGTCAAGCAATTTAAATTCCTCTTTGATTCCCACTTTTGCCATGAGGTTCCTCTGGTCCTCATCCTCTATTTAAAGTAAATCTATATTTTTATAACTAAATCTATACATATTAATTCTGTTGCTCTATATTTCCATCTTCTTCCCCTTCTTCTGTTGTTTCTTATTCTGTCAACATCTAGATTTCAAGCTCTTCAGGGAAGAGACTGGTCTTTATGCTTCTGGTGTAATAAAGTGCCATGTACTGATAGTCCCAGTTTTCCAGTCAGTCCTTTCACTCTTGCAGGATCATTGCGAAATACATGTGTACACATCTATACTTCCTGCAGCCAAAACAAATCCCTTTCATGTAATCCTTTTCAAGAGTGGAAATCTCTTAGCAGCAGGAGAATGATAGGTCCTGATGGAAATAAACTTTACTTATATTCTGAAAAGCAAAGCAAAACCATCTTGGGAAAGAATCAATCCACTTTCTCTAATTGATCTGAGAGGCAAACTCAGATTTTTTTGTAATAAAATATTGTAGAATTTCTATTATATCATACCATATATTTTGTGTGCCTTCATATAATTTGTGACTTATGGTGACCATAAGGCAAAGCTATTATGAGGTTTTCTATTTCAGAGGAAGCTAGCCTTTGCTTTCCTCTGATGTTCAGAGTGTGAGTTTCTCAAGGTCACCCAGTGGGTTTCCATGGCTGAGTGAGGATTCGAACCCTGGTCTCCAAGTGTACTACTCCAACCCTCAAACCACTGCATCCCACTCTGGCTCTATATCATGCATACGGCCCAGCATACAGCAGCTGTTAATGATGAAGCATTAGGATTATACAATTGATCCAAATGTCTGCAGTGCACACAAGAAAAATTTACACTGTATTTATTGAAAGTACAATATAAACTTTTCTACTGTATACTTCAGAGGTGTGGTCATTCAACATCTCTCTTTCTACAGGCTCAAGAAAAAGTGAAAGGAAATGTATGACTGTACCTGAGCCCTGTGTAATCTTTTCAGTTCTTCCTGCTTGGCTTGGCGGCGAGCAGCTTTCTGCACTCGTCTGGTCAGTTTGGCGTTAAGCTCATCCTCCGTATATGCTTTCTGTAGTAACAAGAAAAAGACTGTTTTTCAACCCTTACACCAAACTGTCAGCCCCAATGACTTGGAACTAAGTCTTTCCTAGAATGTTACTTGCTATACTTCCTGCTCAGCCATCCTAGTGGGTGCTAGCAGTGCAGCAGATGGGCCTTGGTGGAAGACTAAGACGTGAAGGAAAATGTGTGAATCAAGTGCAAAGCAGTGATTGTTCATAGTGCTTCCAGCCAGGGCTACATTCTTCTCAATGCTTCTTGCAGCCTGTCCCAAATACAGGAGCTGCTCCTGATTTGATTAACGTTCTCACTGAAGATGTAACTATGTATTACATGTTGATCTAGGCTTGCTAACAAACAAATTTCGTCATGATCAAATCACAATAAGAAGTGAGCTGCATAAGGCTATGTGAAGCATGGCTTGCGGTGAACAGCTGTCTGTGCTATTAGAAGTTCAGCTTGCAAAAGAACCCCACATTACCATACAATCACCTGGCTCAGTCAGCAGAGAGGGAAAAAGATCTGCAGAACCATGGAATTCAACTGATGTTGGACTAGCAATTCACCACAGGTGAGAGAAATGACTATGTGAATACTTCCCCATACAAAAGAGAGAGGGGGTCAACTCTAAATACACTAACTAAAAAACCTGAGGGGAAGTCATGTTAGAAACCTTAAACCTAAAAGGCAGCATGTGCATTTCATAGTTGTTGTTGGAGCTGGAGAATTCATATTTCTATGCTGAAACTAGATGCATGGGTTCTGTGTCTTATGATATATCTTCTTGTCTTCAGAACATGGAGCAGCCCTCGGTGAACACAAGCAACTCAAGATTATTTATATGCACCCTCAAATACCTTTATAGTCATCACTAGTTTGTTAAGTGCAAAAAAGATGGTGTAGTACAGGAAATCAGTCTCCCTTTATGACCATAACACCTTTAAGACCCAGTTACACTGGTAATGTACATGGATCACTCGGCCAGAAAACATGTAAAGGCAGCGTATTTGCCATGAGAAAAAGAACTTAATAGAGTCTCTCTTCTTGTTCTGTTCAAGACTCATAAAATTGTCATCAAGTGTTAGTTCTCATGTTACAATTTGATACTTCAAGTTTTACTTCTGTAGGAAAGTACATGGATTTTGTAACAAAAGAATGCTAGTGCAATTTCAGACCCTTGGTTTCAAAATCTGGCATTGTCTGGAAGCAGATGCTTATACTACACTTAAATGAGCTGGATGAATTCTCAGTTACAAAACCCATGCCTTCATGGATGCTGGATTTTCACAAACAAATTATAACATGAAAAACAACCCTATGAGTAGAAGTATTATGGTTTTTACTTTTTTATAAAAAAAAAACCCCTTAACTTTTAAAAGCATCATGGGCTTGTCATTTGCTGGGGCACCAGAGCTCTCTGACAGAGAAGGCTAAATGTCTCAGGATAGAATGGAGGAACCATAGAAATCATGTGAGCTTCTTTGGGAAGGGTAGAATAGCAATAAATGAACTAACTAAATAAATACAATGGGTCCTCCCCTTATGTGGGAATCCATTCCGGATCCCTCTGCATAAGAGGAAATCCACGCGTGCTGGAGCCCCATTAGAAGTAATGGGGCTCACGGCTGCGGTGCACTATAGGCACATGCCTCATTACTTTTTCCAGGGCGCGCGAGGGGTTTTTCCAGTGTGGCTTTCAGCGGGCGCACTGTAAATACTGTTTACTCTCTTCATTTTGCAGGTATGATGTAGAAAATTCATACTATTCAGCTAAACACCCTCTTTAGAAACAGTGATGAAGATCAATATTTCTCCCTTCTGGATACTGCATATCCTTCATGTAGGCATGAAAGTTTCACCCTTGAAGATGATCTGTCATCCATATTTGTTAATCATTTCATGCATGCATAGTCAGGGGTCAAGTTAGTACAAATGAAGGCAAGGGAAAGGGGAACAGATTGCCGTTTTGCCCAATGAATAACAGGAACGCATGCAACCATGGCCAGTCAATGAGAATGGAGACACTACCTTTGATGCGTATGATCTCTTGAATGCCAAGGCGTGTGGTACGTAAATCGACTTTAAAAGGGGGAGGGAGGGGAAGGAGTAGCAAAGGCAAAAACAAAAACAAACAACATGGAGCAAAATCAGTTTGAAGTTAAAACACTGAAAAGAAAATGAACAATAATAAAAACAAAGGCTGGTTGAAATGCAACATGAAACTACACGGGGAATGAATTTTTCAGGATCTGGAAACACACAATAGAAACATATTGCCAAACAAGAAAAAGCTGGATTTCTGAAGACTGACACTTACAGATGAAGCTTATGCTCTAGACAAATTTTGTGATCTAAGTATTTCTAATTTTGATATATGTACAAATATGCATAAGGACAAATGCTAGACCAAGACTGGGCAGCTTGTGTCCTACCAAGGTAAACCAACCAAGCAAAGTACTACATTGTGGTCTACCAGATTGATGACATCTCCCCACTTACAGCAATTAAAAACAGTCTATCAAAACCTGATACACTATTATACACCATCACTGGCCTTTGCTTGGTTTGGGTGAGGAGCTCAGGCTGAGGAAATTTAAATAACAGCCTATTTTAAAACATCAGGCATAGCTGAATTTGTATGGCAGAACGTAGCTGAAGTACACTGTGGAAAGGTTCTTAAGATAGCTGTTTGGGGTCAGGTAGGAAAAGGCTGATATGGTCCTTGCATTTCTAGCTGCACATGTCTGGGACAGAAAAATGAGCTAGAGCTGGCTTTGCATTTCTGATTTTTAGGACCAACGTCCATACTACATTTTCAGTATGTGAGTGCATGTATAGTAGATAGATAGTCCTTGCCCTGAATATATGACAGTGGTCGGTTCCACAAGTCATTTATAGCCATCCTACTTTCCACCAGCTACACTACTGCAAATGAAAACACTATATTTTTATTTTAAAAATATGCAAATATTTTCCCCCAAAAGTGCATAGATGACCTTGATATTGCTAATCACACAAAGAGCAAGGCACAAAAGTCCTATCTACAGTCATACAAACCCCGGCTCAACATCCTTCTGAAGATGTTAGCACCTGTAACAGGGGCAGGGAACCACAGGTGGAGGTGAATCTGGCCATTCTGAAGAACTAACCTCACCCTCTACAATAACCTTGGGTCTTGTACTGGGAGAAAGTGGGATATTAGATATATAAATAAATGTTCCTTATGATACTATTGCTTGGTGGCTTCCAACTTTTATATGGATTTTTCCTCTTTTTAAAAGGCTGAAAAGCTTCTCAGTTAGTAAGACTCAGTTACTAATAGGAAGGGCTTTAAGCTAAGAATATGTTGGCATTTTTGACCCTATCTTTTTACCTTCAACCATTGGAATATGGCCCATGAGAACTTCACTAAAATTGAATTCAGCTGTCAGTCTGAAAATATTGCTTCCTTTGCTTTATGGACTAGACATCAGACTTCTTTTAAAAATGAAACATATGATTTTTCATAATGTTGAAATGTTATGCCCAGCTTTTTTTTTAAAGTCTGGTACATGTTTCAGTATTGCACAACAGATATTTAATCTTGGCCTCAGTTTCTGACCTTCAGTAGTTTTTCAGGAAATTCAGCTTGGTTGACAAAAATGCATAAGCATGAATAGAAAACTGAGAGAAAATCTGAACATTTAAGACTATATCTCAGTATTTAACAAACTGCCACACACATGAAGACACATTTATGCACAACTGGTTACTACATGAATCAATTACTATACAACAACAGCAGGTTCACACTGACAATAGCTTCTAGGAACACAAAATCTACAGGAAATTATCCTAGTAATTCTTTTGGGATTCTAGTGTTATGCACCAAACAAAACCAAAGTGCTAATAATCACAAAGGGTTATTCTACATCACACCAAATGGGGGAACCTTTAGGAGCAAGGGATATGGTATTACAAGAACAGTAATGAGTAGGTTTCAGTCTATTAGTAGTTCAAGAATAGTCATATAGCAAAGAGAAGAAAACAAATAACTATCTTCAGAAGGTAAACATAAACATACGAGAGAACTGCCTGAGAATTCTAAATACCCCTCCTTAAAACTGCAAATCCCAGAATGCAACAGGAGGCAGCTAGAGCAGTTAAAGTGGAATAGTAGCACTATAAGAGTATATAAACACCATTCTTTTCAGTGCTTGTTTATTTTTGAGGCAAGTTTCAAAATTTTATTAATTCCATTTCTTCACTAAGTATTAAGAAATCTGGTTGACCTTTACCATTCTAAATGAAAAATAAGAGTCCTACTCTCCAATTGGCTCTTTAGAGGATGATTCTCTATTTTTGTCACGCTTACAGCACCTGTGTGGACCAAATTATAGTTGAAATAGTGCCTACTTCATGCTAAATGGTCATGTGAACATCAGGGAGATTGCAAAACCAAGACTAAGTAGACATATCTGAATAACTGCATCATGATTAGTCTAAACCCACCATCTCCTGAGAAAAGCCCTTTCCCCACATCATTTCCAGCATCCCCAGGTACCTCCTCCTTCCTCAGTATCCCAGACGCAACATGGAACCTCCCAGGAAAAACCTGGAGGCAAGCATGAAAGAAGTGTACAAAAATAGTCAAATAAAAAGAACAGTTCAAAGGGGGTGACTACTGAGAAACTTTGTGGTTGAACATAAAAGATTTCCTCATATGCTGTTGAGTGAACAATTTTATACTATTGTCCTCTTAAAGGACAGCTGCCCTAGCTAAAATTCATCATCCCAGGTAAAAGGAACCCAGGGTCCTTAAGTCCTTAACAGGACCAGCTACATTGACTGCCATGTATGTGGTATCATTATACCACATCCTTCTGCCAAAAACAAACAAACAAACAAAAACAAAAAATAAAAACAGGGTGTGTATGACCAATAACACTGTTATAATTATTGCAAGATATGAAAAAGAAATACATTTTGTACAAGAGGCTTTTTTGGCAGTATTGTTTGGAAGTTTAATATTGGAGCATGCTTTTGCTGAAAATCCACCCACATAAAATATATTTCTTTTTCCTCACTAAAATCTGGAAGTAATCACTTACTTAAAGCCACCAAGAGAATTCAGTGTTCTGCTGAACACATTTCTCAAGTCCAATCTCAGCCTTGGATTCTATGCACACTTACCTGGGAGTAAGCCCTACTGAAGAGAGTAGGGCTTTCATTTCTGAGTAAACATGCACAGGATTGCAGCAAGATTTGCATGGCAGTCATACAGCATGACATTCTAAGGCAGAAGTAAGAGACCATCTTTGGAAGATTAAACTCACTGTTTTATCTACAAAGGTTTTCTTCTAGTCTAGTTAATAATTAATGCAAATACTAAAACTAATAATATCAGCTTTGTGAAGATTTTAGGATCCAGAAGTATAGCTCTATTAGTATTTCCTATCTAATTTAACCTTACCTCACGCTTGGATCTCTGTGATGAGCGTTCCAATACATCATCATTGGAAAGGTCAGAATCCTCAGAGAAGCTTAAGTGTCGTCGCATTTGTAAATCTGAAACAATAAAGCAATGTATCAGATGGCAAACCCAGAAGAACGGTTGCTGTCATAGGGACATTAGGTGGGAAGTTTCTTGAAAGTGGGCACAGTCCACTTTCATGGCACCACAGCATAAACTTCAGTGGACTTTTTGACAGCTGACACACAACACTTTTTCCAGGGCTGGAGTGCACATCTTTGTCCAATTTAATTCTAAAACACAGCACTCAGTAGTACATTTTTGAACACATCACCGAGATTCAGTGTAATGCAGTGGTTATCGTGGATTGGGTAGGTACAGGTTCAGCAATCCAGATGGGATGTTTAAAGGTCAGGTGTCAGTGAGATCAGCCAGACTGATTTTGATGTATATTCAAAGGAATGTCAGGTATTACTGATTTAGCCTGAAGTTCCTTATTACAAGTCTCCCAGATCATCTAACAGCTACACTGAATATTCTAAGCAAACAATATATGAGAAACAAAAGCATGAGGGACTCCACCCTTCAAGCAAATTTGTCACAGTTGCTTAAAAGAAAAGAGCAGGGAATGGAATCCACATAAATCCAATCCACATCAGACTTCTTTTAAAGCAGACAGACTATATGAGAAATACAACAAATATATATTTTTTAAACTTTAGCAGGCCTGAGATGAGAACTGAACAGCAAGAATGAGTCATGTATCAAGCATATCACTGCTGTCAATCCAATCTCTGTTTCCTGAATTGAAGCTGCAAAAAGGAAAGTGCTGGATGAAACAACAGACAGGCAGAGATACCTGCATGCCTCACAAAACTGGGCCATACATCTACAGGAGCTTTGGTAATCCATGTGGGGGCATTAAGAAACAGCTGCTCCTGATTAGACAGGGTACAGCAATGCCATTGGATAGCTATGAGTACTCATGTTAACGTGCATTTCTGTGTGCTTGATGTCTAACATCATGCTGTCAATCCCATCCCCAAATCAAGAAGGCTGTCTTAAGATTACCAATAAAATGTCAATATTTTAAAAGGAAAAAGATTGCATAAACGAAAGGAGTTATTGCAAGCACCCATGAAAAATCAAAACATATCGTTTGTACAGCACGTCCTTGAAATGTTGGGCTAATGTAGAACTTAATACAGTATTATAAGGAATTTAGTGACGCACTCATACCTTTAGATGGGGTTATTTTTCTCATCCTTCCTTGTGCCTAAATTATTTTTTTCAAGTTTACCCTCACCCTACTTGTCCCTCTTTTTAAGTCACCACAGGATTCTGCTGCTATGTGGTATGTCAATTATGCTCTAGGTCAGTGAGACTAGAAGCAAATTTTAACACATGTGCATAGTACATATATACAGAAGCAATTTGGAACGTTCTCAATTTATCATGGAATGAGTACAGCCTATGGCCAGTGATATTGTACCTGTTGCTCTAATCAATGGAGATGCCTTAACTTTCCCAGAATCCACTGTGGCTCCACTGGAAGGTGTACTAGGACAAGATTTCTCATCTGTCTTTTTCTTCTTGTCTTTCTTATAACCAGAGAATACAGACTTCCACAATGATTTGGGTTTGGTGGCTTCCTCAGCTGCACTACTGGATTTGTCAGAGAGCTTGCTATCGTTCTTGGACTTCTTCTCCTTTTTGTTCTTACGAGGAGAAAAAAGAGAAGTCCTTTTCTTACTCTTTCCACCAGAACCTTCTGAGGATGTGACTGACCCATCATGTCCACTGATGTCTGCAAAAGGTGAGAAGAACCTGTCACTACTACCCTCATGTTTCAGCGTGTGACCTTCCCCAGCTTTCATACCCAAATGTTTAGGGGACTCAAAAAACATCTCTTTGGTCTTTGAGGGTAAGGTAGATGCTTTGCACAGTTTGGCAGTGCCAGCAGCATTGGCCTTCTCCAGATCTTTCATTTTACAGAGCTGCCTAGCCATTGCATCACGCAAGGCTTGGCTTTTGACAGACTTCTCTCTGGCCCTCATTCTCTCCTCAGCTAGTTCTTTAGCTTCTGCAGAGACTTGAGGGAGGCCTCTCTTTTGCTGACTTCCTCCTTCCATTGATGGTAGCCCACCATTTTCTTTAACCAAATGAAGGTGAAGAGGCTTCTCTGGCCTTGGCCTGCTGGGTGGTGTGTAATATTTTTCATGAAGGCTTGTATCCTCAGTCCTTTCATCATAAGTGTCCTCTACATCATCAGCAAATGGTATCTCATCCACACTCTCCACAAATGACTTCCTCACTTCCTCTCTGGGAGGCTGGGATGAGTCCTTGGCTGGTCGGATCTGTTCATTTACTGGTGGTGTGTGCGGTGTTTGCATGGAAGCTGGCCTAGACTCTGCTTCATTCTGCCAAGTTGCCTGGTGCCTTTTTCTTCGCAGCGTTGCTGGCTCTTCATTCTGAGGTGGTGGTGGGGGAGGGCTGGATGGGGGAGTAAGCATAGTGGAATCAGAAGTATTGAAACTTTGGCTGGCCAATGTCCTCATGTTGGATGAACTGCCTTGAAGACCTAGTCCAGAACTGCTGGACAAATCTCTTTTAACATCATTTGAATTTTTCAGCTCTCTCTCTGATGGAGACTTTGGTGTCAGCAAAGAAAACTGCTCATCAAGCTTTGGGGTGAGTGGCTTCCTTGGGGCTGGCTGTGGTTTTACAAGGTGGATACTTTTGTCTTCTGGAACACCATCAGGAGTATAAGATTTAAGAGGGGAAGATTCAAGGGGTGAGATGGTAAAGCTTGGGTCTGATCCCCTGCTTCTGTTCACGGGGGTAAGACCCAAACTTCTCCGGATTTCAGCACTCTTCATCCAAAATTCCTCCACAAGGTTACTCCTTTTCAAAGCCTCTTCTGCTGACGTAGGACTTGGAAGTTTTTCCATCTCTCCATCTTGACTTTTTAGGGCAAGTTTGGCCAAAGGAGTGGAAGTTAATGCTGGGACTGGTTGAAAACACACTGGTGGCTCCCTTGGAGATGGAATTGATGCTTCACCAGAGGGCAAAGGCTGTGAACAAATAGGCAGAGGGGTAGCAGGTGGAGATGTAGGTACAGTGGGTGAAGATGGTTGTGATTTCATGGGTGATGGTGGTGCAATGGCCTCAGGCAGAGCAACTGGCTGGGACCGAATTGGAGAGAGTGAGACAGGTGGACTTTTGACTTTTTCATCATCAAGGCTCTTGTCTTGTTTTTCATTCTTGTCTTCTGGGAGGAATGGCTCAGGGAAAAAGTGTGTATCTGAGGAGTTCTCTTTGCAGGGCATGGTCACAAGATGTTCCTTTGAGTCCTATGGAAAAGAAGCAATCACAGAGGATCACCAACAGTTAAAACACCTAAGAACAGAATTTACAACACTAGTTTTCCAACCTCCTATGTTAGGCAGCCATTAACAGTTCAACTCATCAGCCAAAGAGCTCTTCCATGTTTGTCACAGAACCCCAAAATGTTTGTATTACAGCACTCTAGGATATATTTCAGAGCAGGGTTGGTAAATGCACAGCACTCCAGATGTTCCTGGACTGCAAGCTCACTCACCCCCTCTCACATTTATGCTGGCCAGGACTGTTAAAAACTGCAGTTCAAAGACATATGTTCCCCAGTCTATTCTACATCTCTTCTAGGTGGCCCACTGCAAAGGAAAAAGTATATTGGTGGTCAAACTGCCTCTCAGAAAAGTTTGTCTATCATTTCTTAACATCTCATTGAGGATTTTTGATAGTTTGAAAAACATTGTTCTAGAAGACTCCACAACATTTTAAACTGTAAAAACCCAGAAATGAGAAAACATGTAAGTCTAAAAATATTAAAAGTATGTGCATTCCATGGCTAGCAGTGAAAAGAGCCCCAACTTATTTTGACATTTGGCAAATAATTCTGAGCACGTACAGGGATAATTTATTTTTTTGGACAAACATTGTTCCATTAAGTGTCCACAGAAACTCTTCCTCTTTGAGATTGTATAATGCTAGACTGATACACAAAATGTTCAACTGTATTTTGTTAGTTTACAAGTTATATGCACCAGACTTGCATCTCATTATTTATAACAGGTGTAATGTTCTGCCATTCCTAGCATTTGTGATTTAACGTAAAAAAAAAAGGGGGGGGGAGCTGTCTGTCAGCACAGTCTCCCTTAGTTGTCTGCTTTCTTTTACCAAGCAGTAATATGACTAATTATATTGTGAAATCACGAGGGAAAACTGAGTTGGTCTTCCCTTACACTTTCCTGTGAACTTACGGATAAAAATCTAGTTTTCTGGAAATCTGTTTTGCTTGGGTCTGTTGTGAGGGAAATTCCAACAAAGTTGTGTAGAATAAGTTTGGAACTGAGTCAGTCATTCCTTGAGAATGAGTCAGGATTCACTCAGCTATCATCTCAGCTGATACTTTTGTGACTTGAACACAGTTAGTTGATGTGTTAAAGCCTGGCTTAGCCGAGATTCGGCACCAGTTTTATGAGATAATTTATTATTAGTTTTATCAGGTATTTATTTTATGAGGTATTCTTAACTACATCAATAGAATGCCTAGCTTCTACAGTAAATGAATACAGAATGTATGGAAGTATGTTTAAGGATTTGAACAAGTCAAGCTACATGACTTGCTTTAAAGTGAAATTCCATTTTTTGCAACCACCACTGCCCAAACTCTGTTGTGTGGTTACCAATTCTGTGTTGTCTGTTGTTGTCTGCCTTTTGACCTGCTGCCATAAGTTCTAAGGTGAATCTATCACAGAATTTTATTGGTAAGATTTGCTCAGAATGGGTTTGCCTTTGCCTTCCTCTAAAGCTGAACGAATGTGACTTGGCCAAGGTCATCCAGTTGGTTTGCATGGCTGAGCAGGGATCTGAACCCTGGTCTTGAGTCATAGTCCGATCTTCAAATCACTATACCATGCTGGCTCTATAGGCACCACAAAAAACAGCCTAGGAGGGAGGTATGTGGGAAATGATTTTTATAGATATTCTAAATAAATCATCTCCCGT
>NC_056526.1:18110020-18133261 GCF_019175285.1 Sceloporus undulatus | reverse complement strand
TCTATCACAGAATTTTATTGGTAAGATTTGCTCAGAATGGGTTTGCCCTTGCCTTCCTCTAAAGCTGAACGAATGTGACTTGACCAAGGTCATCCAGTTGGTTTGCATGGCTGAGCAGGGATCTGAACCCTGGTCTTGAGTCATAGTCCGATCTTCAAATCACTATACCATGCTGGCTCTATAGGCACCACAAAAAACAGCCTAGGAGGGAGGCATGTGGGAAATGATTTTTATAGATATTCTAAATAAATCATCTCCCGTTTCATACTGGTAAGCTGCTATCCATTAAATACCTGCGTATGGATATGGATATGTCCAAGTTGAGTTTCTCGGCTAAAAACAAACAAACAAAAAAATGAGAATACCCCCATAACCTAATGTTGTGATTACGCTTCTCTTTTAAAACAATTTGGCTTTTCTGTGCACATCTGTTTGCTGTAAGAAAAATCACAATGCATTTTCTTACCTCTTTCTGTTTTTCCGTGTGGTTACCAGTTGGAGAAAGAGAAACAACCCTCTCACATGGTGACTCAGCCGGCTGACAAGGCTTGTAGGGATCTGAAGGGGAATCAATGAACAATAGCAAAGCCATCTTATAGCCTCATTATGTGCTTGGAGTTTACTGTCTTATTTTTTACTCCTTTCTAGACAGTCACTATATACTATTCCTCTCTATTATATTATTATGCTGACTTGACAAATATTACTTGGAAGGAAACTATTCAGTGGGGATTACTTTCAGCTAAACATGTATAGGACTGTGGCTATTGCCAAAAACAACATAAACTATAAATACAGCCTAGTTTCATATTTTTGGGCAGATTTGGCAACTTCCAGAAATTTTCCACAGCTTTGGACACATTTCCTCACAAACCTGCATGGTGAATATCTGTAAGCAATCCCTGAGTAGCACATGTTCTGTAGCAACTGACCCGTCAATTTATTACATACAGTAATACTAATGTGTGAATTGTTCATTAGAAATCAACAGAGGCCCACTATGCAGACTGCTCAAAACTTCCTGGAGCTGCAGAGACTGAATCCAGCTGAGCTGGATGGCATTTTGGTACCTTCAGTTACAGTGCACGGGGCAGCTGTCTCTGCCTCTAACTCTTTGTCTTCAGAGACTTTCAGCTTCAGGTCTTCAGGCTCCTCTTGATGGAGGCGGCATTCTGCTTCTGCATCAGATGGGATGTCATCTGTTCCCCATTGATTTGTTTGAGAAAAGGAGAAGAAGCAAAGGATCTTAGTGTAAACCTATTGCCATTTTCTGCTAGAATTTCACCTTATCACACCAGAAATGTGTAAAGGAAATGGCAACTGTGGTAATTATACTGGCTAGAGATGAGTTGGGTTGCTAGCCCACCAACCCACAAATATGCTCCTTATACACTAACCTGTTATTGTTTAAGGACATTGGTACAGTCACCGTGTGTGTGTGTTTACATGCCTACAAGGTGCCTATTGCCTTATGGCATCCCCATTAACTTCAAAAGGTTTTCCTGGGCAAAGAATACTCATAGGCAGCTTGCCATTGCCTACCTATTAAATACAACCTGCAGCACTTATTTTATTTTATTTATTTATTAGAGTACTTATACCCCGCCCTTCAGCCCTAAAGGCTATCAGAGCGGCTTACAATTATTTTTAATTAAGCAGTTGACATTGCTTGGCTGTGTCCCATCCAAGTACTAACCAAGCCAGACCTTCATAGCTTCCAAGATCAGATGAGAGCTGGTGCCTTCAGGGTATTTAAGCCCACTACAGTCACCTAATATATGACTAAATTTAAACAGTAAAACAGGCTTTCTGCCCATTTCTGAAGATTTTTCATATATGTTTTTAAGGGTGACTACTCCACATATGAATAAAACCTGACAATTACTTGGAAATTTCTTTCCCCTCTTCCCATTCTAATACCACTAGAACAGCATGTGCACAGAGTTTTTCTTTTCTTTTTATAGGTCTATTAGGTTTTAAACAAAACACACATCACTGCCCTCTTAGGTGGTATGACTTTATAGTGATGCAATAATATTTGACAACACCTTTGAGAATTCACAGCTCCATACCATCATCCAGCTCGGCACCTGTGTCTCCATCTTCAAAAGCTTCTGCAGGCTCACTGCCCACTTCATCCTCATAATCATTCTCCTCACACAGGGCTAGAATATATATAACATATAGTTTTTTAGAAGAGGGATAGGAGAAAGAAAAAACATCTACATAAATTCAAGTTCAGAAGCCTAACTGTAATTGTGTGCGTGTGTATGTTTTAAAGTCCACTCTTTCTAAGGTGTCCTTGTGAAATGCACCCAACATCCAGGAACAGTGAACTCATGACATGCAGCCCTTACTGGACTGTTGGCACCAGAGATAAAAAGTGGTATGAATTATATGTGAGGTTTGAGTATTTCTTCCAGATAAAATAATACTCTGCACACTTCCTAATATACAAGGGAGGATGCTACGCTAGAACAAAGGCTGTTTGTTGGTTTTAATACCGGAAAGCATTCAAACATGTGATTAACACATACAAAAATCTGAAGTGATACAGTCGAGTATGAACTGCATCATATGATTCCACTGATCATGTAAGTTCAGCTTATAGATAATGGATATACAGTATATATATAATCTCTCTTTGTTAACTTTTTCAAAAGTTCTTTGTGTCAAATGCTGGATGTTTTTAAAGAACCTTGATGTCTTGAAATTGCCCAGGTGATCTTTAAGAAAGGTCATATATGAAAGTATATTACATAGCATTCCTCTTTTGTTTTCTATAGCAACTTAAATAATAATTTTGAATAACAGATATCTATGGCAAATACTGGACTCTGGCTGGTCAATAGAAGTATTTGAAGTGCATTTTGCATACTAAAATACCTGATATCATATCAGAATTCAGTGGTATGTGCAATAGTGTACAAAACAGCAAAATATTAGTGTAAAATATCTCTTGGGGGGGGGGTCAACTGGAAAGTTTATTCCTAATAATAGTTATTACATAAATATACATTTATACACATGATGCAGTTAAAGATAAAGTGCAAAGGCATAAAAGCTGTCACACAGAAACATGTGAGCTATATACTAAGGTAGCCAGAAACAAATGGAGACAACATTTTGTCCAAGTTGGTCAGCAGCTACAACTGGATAAGGTGATATGCAGCTGTCCTGTAAGCTCTGCTGTCAGAAGCAAAATGTTTTAGAAATGCACTATGTCCATGCAAAATTCAGAATGCCACACCCCCATTAATCACTAGCTAGTACATAAAATTAATGTTGTAGCATATAAATACTCTCTTCTCCTGGAAGAATCTCAGTCCGTACGCTAAGATTAGGGAGTAAGTGCTTTCATATAAAGAGTAGGGAAGCTTCTCTTATGGTCCATGCACTGTTGTAAGAAAAGAATCTTCAGGAAGAATTTGCTCCTTTAGTGGAGAAATATACAAGATGCTGTAGAAGACACGTTTGATCTCTTCCAGAATTCCCAACCAAATTATTTCTCTTTGGAGTGCACTTTGATGTTAGTGTGTGTCCTAACTAGAATTTCTATCTCCCTCACTGATCTTCATAGGTTTTTCATACAATTATACTTCTTCTTAGAATAGTGAATACCCTGATCCCTCTAAACTCCTATAAAGATGGGTTATCCTCATCTTCATCCAGATGGTGCAAAAATATTTAAAATATTAAAGCATAATAATGATTTTCTTGCAGAAAAGGGTGGGCCTTATTTGGTCCAAACTACCTAATGCAAAACCTGCTTCCTCTTATCACTTACATTTCCTTCATTCTGTACTGAATTATTGTCTGTTTGGCCTATCTTGCAAAAGGTTAATACAGAAGCCTAATTCATGCAAGAATGGCTCTTCTCAGCGAGACATGCAGCCTCCTCCCTTTCCCACCCACCCCAACTTGGCATGCAGTAGCAACAAAGGCACAAATAGTCCAGGGTTAAAAAAGGCTGGCACTTGGGGCGCTGAAAACACAGATAGTGGCAGCGCCAGCGGTGGCGGGCAGGGTTATTTGTGAGCTGTAAACAGAACATCACCAGAACTACCTCCTGGGGCTGCATCCAGCCACGCCTGCACTGCATCATGGCGTAGGGAAGGAAGGTCAGATGCTGAATTAAAAATAAAAATAAGATGATAATAAATTCCAAAAAACAGAAAACAAACACTTTGAAATGGAAACATCACAGAGACAAATGAACAAACACACAAGAAGAGAAATCAAGACCAACAACACAATGAAGGGGGGAAAGATGAATTTCACAAGGGCTCCCAAAGAAGGGAGAAAGAAGGATGAATCATCACTTTCTACAAATAGATACCTACAGCAGTGGCTTTTCCTACCCTTTCTAAGGGGCTCAACAGATCGCCCCTTTGGAGTGGCCTGCAGCCGTCTTTTTCTTCAACTATATGCCGTGGACCCGACCCAGTCTTTCCGCAGTGGTTTCTTTTCGTGATGTGGAAAGAGTGTTCTAGCTGCAATGGCAGTGATGCCTCCCACTTGTGTGGTTAGGTGTGCAGCATGATCCTGGTGTGGGGGCAGCTGGCATGTGTCCGCCACTGGCCTGTACAGGCTCTAAATCTAATATAAACCTTGGTCCAGGTCAAGCAAATCTCATTTGGACTCTTGCAAACTAGTTTTATAATGTGTCTTTATTCAAAGCAGAAAGTCTCTCTCCTGTTACAATTATTCCACCATCTCCCCCAACTAGAGATGGGGAACATGGGGCTCTCCAAGTGTTTTTCAGCTGCAACTCCCACAAACCTTCATCACTGGTTATACTGTTTACGATTGACAGAAGTTGCTATCAAACAACAACTAGAGGGCCACACACTTGCCACTGCTACCCTAAGTGGTTGTGCTAATACCTTGATTTTCTTCTTTTTCATAGCAGTAATTGAAATGCTGTACATATCCTGGGACAGTAAATCCCAAACTCAGATCCTCCAGGTCTTTCGGACTTCAGCATCCAGAGGACTCAGTCATAATGCCCAAGGTCTGGGATTCTGGGAGCTGAAGTCCAAAAGACCTGGAAGGCCAGAGTTTGGGAATCATTGTCCTTGGTTCTTTGTCTCTTCTGTTAAAGTCATCTGACAGATGCCTTTTTCCTACCATGTTCACTCTTCTATCGTAAAGTACAACCTTCCACAATGTGATCAGGGATGACAACATTGTAGTCTAAAATACCTGAAGGTAACCAAGATAGTGAAAGATGATCATTATAGTGATCAGGTTCTTTACCTCATCCTTTACAAAACCTTTCCTGAACTAAAGTAAACAGTACAGTGGAGTTATTCTACAATTTAGCCTCCTGTATCAAGTCTTCATATTTCTTGTCATCCTTCTGTTTCATCTTTTATCTACACGGCAAGTTCAGGTCCTCTTATGCTACATTAGTTTGGAGACAGAAAAGGGAACCTGCAGTTCAGAAAAAAATGACAAGGTGGTGAAGGGAAGAAGAAAATTCTAAAGAAATGGAGAAGCAAAAGGCACACACAGGCAGAATCCATGTCAGTAGTGAAAGCTAAACTCCATGTGGAATAAAGCAAAAGAAACAACTGCTCCCAACCTAAATGTCCCCAGGCTGTGAGATCTATTCAAGTTCCAAAGGTATGGTTGTTGAGAAAGTGGGAAAAGATCTTCTGTTCTTGGAACTTGATCTTCTCAGTTTTAGTACTTCAATGTTAGAATCACCAAGGATTGCATTTCCTTATATTTTGGGAAACTCAAACTGTTGTTTGCATGACCTAAGGAAGCATACCATGAAAAAAACTTGTGATTTCCTAAAATAGAAGGCCACAGTTACTGAGTGTACAAGCTGGATGAAAAGAGACCATGGTGAAGGGCAAGACCAAAGTGTAACACAACACATATGTAAGGCTTCTGATGAACATTTAGATCCACGGTTGGAATAACTATACAACCAGAGGTAAGGAGGCATCACTCACATTGAAAGGTAGTCAGAGTAGCATTTTTGGCACTGGCAAAGTGCCGAGTACTAGAGCTAAGTGAACAGGAATCTATCCTCTGCAAAACTTTGATCCATTCTACTTACAATTTATTTTCAATATTAAATCAAACACAGAAGAGAAGAACAAGGTAGGCTTTTATTTAGAGGGATGAAAATGTCCATTAAGATGTTATTAATTATTTGGAGGCAATCAATGAACCAGTGAACCAAAAAGGGCTTCAAATCTTGGCCAGTTTTCTTCTAGCAACAATATGCTACCATTTGATTACTAGGATCATGATATATACTTGCAACTAAAACATTATCTAGAAGGGCTATGTCTGAGATTCCCTGCAAAATTAAAATAACACACTGTATTGTACTGTAAAGCCACAATGTTCACCATGTCCCTTAGAAACAAAAGCCTAGGATTAAAGAGCCAGTACTGGCTCCAGACAAAGGCAAAATCAGATATATGCTTGGAGTTCCAAGAAAGCGAAAGGGATGACCAGAACTTAGGAAAGTTGCTTTTTTGGATTACAATCCCCCAGAAACCAGTAGACAGCATGGCCACTAGCAATAATTTTCCCAAACTCTGTGGCCAAATATTGTAGCTTAATTTGCACAGAGTGCCCAAGAAGTTCAGGGATAACATGAGAAACAACTCCCTTTTTCATATTATGCCTCTTTTGTTGAGAAAATTCCTGATGGTGCATGGTCCAGAGCATCACCACTGAAATTCAGTTCAGAACAAGGAACATCGAACTACTGTCACGGTCAGTCACAAGGAGGATTCGGAGGATGACTTGGCCCCTCAGGTGCAAGGGGAACCTGAGGCTGAGCCAGGCCCCAGCTCTGCTCTCCCAGCTCCTGGGCCTGTTACAGACTGGCAAAATAAAGCTGCTTCAGTTCTCTTTGGACGTATGCTATTTAAATGATGCATGGGTCCAAAGAATCTGGAGGTTGTGCCAAAGCCACACTCCATTCCTAAGCACTGGAGTGCAGCTTTGGTGCAGCTTCCGGATTCTTAGGATGCATGCATCATCTAAACAGCATACCTCCAAAGAGACCTGAAGCAGCTTTATTTTGGCAGTCTGTAACAGGCCCTGGAGAGTTGGCTCAGCCAGGCCCTAGCCATACTGTATCAACTCCAGTGGACCCTGTGGCTCAGCAGCCCAGTCTTTCCCTAGCAGAGATTCCAGGCCTGGGAGACATAGAGGAGCAAGATACTAAGGTACCTACCTTCAGCCAAAGAAGGGCTGAAAGGGCGTGCTTTCGGTGTTCCTGAAGGTTAGCTGAGAAGTGCTCATTAATAACCCAGCAGCTGCAATAAGGAGCTGGCCTGATATAAACATCTGGCAGATGCCGAGCCTCTTTGTCAGAGTCTATCTGCATTCCTTTGGTGAAAACTGCTCTCTCTGACTTCCTCGGACTTTGTTGCCGGACACCTTGCTTCCTAGACCCTGGATAGACCTAGACCTCTCGACCTTGGATCGGACTCGTTGACCTATTCTCTGGCACTCTTGACCCTGGACTGGACTTGTGGAACTGCCCTCTGGAACCCTGGACTGGCTTTTGGTATTGGACACTGGACTGGCATTGTGCTTTCGGAACTGTTTCTTTGCTACTGTAAAGCCTTGCTTTTGTTTACCTTTGCCTGGCACATTCTAATCAGTTGTCCGTTGGCAGCTTTCCTGGACAACTACTATCTATTGTCCAGAACCATGATACCTATTATTTTATATCTATCTATTCATCAGTGTATCTTCCTGCTCTTCTCCCAATATGGGACCCAAAGCAGATTAAACTGTAGGTTAAAAGAAAATACAGTCGCCCCTCTGTTTTCACAGGGAATCCATCCCCACCCTGTGAAAATGAAAAAATTGCCAATATTCAAGCCTCATTGGCTGGAATGATGGTACATGCCCGGGGACACCCATGCACGAGCACCCCATTTTGTCCTCCTCCATTTGCTGCCCACGAATGAGTGAGGGATGTGGACTCCAAGTCTGTGAAAATGGTGGGGTGACTGTAGTTGAAAGCAATCTTCAGTGTAATTTTTAAAAATGTAAACAATCTAATTAAAAAAGTTAAAATACATTTTAAAACATATTAAGACACAGGACACTCACTGCACAGTTTTCAATCCCAGCCAGTTAAAGGCTGAAGACTTATTTAAAGTCTTTGCTTGCTGGTGAAAAGAAAGCAGACAGGGTCAACTGAGCCTCCTTTGGGAGGGGAAGTAGCCACTGAGAACTTTTAAATTGTACCAAAAAGTCATCAATGTGTTTTAAATAACCACCACCTCAGCAAAATAATTTTTCAGATGACTATGGTCAGCCGTTTATATTGTCCTCACATCATCTTGCTCATTTTTTAAATTACTCTACTCTGAGTCCTTCCAAATTATTCATATCCACTTCACACTGTGGTCTTGCTCACTAAACTGAACAAAATATACCGGAATTGCAACAGAGATACCAACAGCACTAAGTAATGGTGTGCTATTAGTTCCAAGGTCTTCAATACGAACTCTGTGCCCTTCTATGGCTTCTGCTCTGGATTTGCTTACTTTCATATTTCAGTCTTGCGTTGTCTCTCTGCACAAAAATCTCACCAGCAGCTACTTTGCCTTTTTGGGGATGCCTATAGTACTGCTCAAAGGATTATTATCCACCACTTACCAAACACACAAATCAAAACATAACTGGCACTGCAATTCTACTCCTACCTTCTTTTACCAAACTAGAGAGCTACATACCAGAAATGAACTCTGGGTACCAAGAACTCTGCAATAAGCTTCTTAGGAACAAGATCATCCTCAGTCCTTGCTAAATTCAGAGTATGAGAAAAATAGTTGAGAATGCCTCCTCCATGCTCCCTTCAGCAAACGTGGAGGCACACTATTGCCCTCTTCCACTACTTTAAGTTAAGACATGTTTTCTCACACTGAGGCTGAATGGAACAGGAAAACAAGACAGTTCCTGCTCTCTTGTCATCCTGTTATATACTATGACCCTGCCAGAGCATAGATGCATTATGGCCATTAAGGCAAAACCACACTACAAATTACTAATTGGCTATCCTGGGCCACTATGAATCACAAAACGTTGATACAAACCATATTGCCAGAAAAGCAGCTAGCAAACTGAGAAATGAGCCTATGCAATCCCAGACAAAATGCTGTTACCTTCTTTTAGTCCAAATTTGGGTTCCTACAGTTCTTAGTCCTTGACATATTCTGATAAGATAGCCTGGTTTCTCCCCACTGAAATTTCACTGTCTTGGGTAGAAGGACATCCATGTAACCAGAGATGGAGGCCAGGATAATTCTCTCTGTTGGCCTCTGTAAATTGTGACTAAGATCAACCTGAAATCAACTCCACTAAAAGAGACAGTAAGGCACTCCGGGGCTGGAGAGTTGTCCTTCCACATGATACAGTCAGTGAGAAACAAATGCCCTTATGAGGAAAAGGGTCAATGAAGGGGGCATGTTTACCTCTGGAGGTGGAGGACATAGACGTAGGGCCCACTTTTTCCTCCTCCTCTTTCTGACGGATGTGTGTCCAATGCACATCTGCCAAGATCTCCAAGGGATCAATCGGATTTACTATCTGTTGCAGCCTCAGGTTTCCAGCTAGCAGTTAAAAGGCCAGAAGTGGATCATGTTGATGGATGGGCAAGGGAGAACAGGAAGGAAAGACAGGGGAGGAAAAGGAGCACACACCATAGGAAAGGAAATGCAGGGAAAGAAAACAAAATGAAAGAAGTTACTTGCTGAGATCAGCTGGCAATAGAAGACAGGTAAAGTTGGTCTTGCATGCATATGCTTCCTTCCACAATCTCACTCTCATTCACACACACAACCATTTCAGTTTAGAAAGCCTATTTCAAGCCAAAAATTCTTGAGTGATGTGCACAATTACTCGAGAATTAATTTCAGCAACATTTTCCTTTTAAATATTGCTCAGAGCATCAGATCACATTCTGCAAGTATATGGGGACTGATATAAAGAAATAATTTATAAATCAGTCTTTTCTGAATATTAATAGAAGACTAGCATGAAATATTTTAGTTTCTCCGTATGATTCATAATAAAGACTGCTTCTGCATTTCCTTCTTCTTCTTCTTTTTCTAGAACACCAATTCCAAAATGAACAGCCCAAATAGCTGCCAATCATGTGTGTCTTAATCAGCAGAACAGCAAAATTAAACAAAATATAGTAGGCACAGAATTTTGTATCTTTTTGTTCTACTTTCGATTGATGCTATAAAATAAGAGCTTGAAAAAAATATTTTTTGGATTGTAACTCACAGAATCTCCCAGCCAATTGGGAATTATCCAAAAAGTAACCTTTCCATGTTCATGCAATTATTACTTCCATTCCAGAAAGTACTATTCTATTTTGTCACAAATTACTATGTAACTTTAGACAGAAGGCATCCAGTTCAGGAATCATGGCTCTCTGGCTGACACATGGCACTTTATGTAGCCAGGTCCATATCTCAGGTAAGTAGAGTTAGTGTTTACATCACATCATACAGCCTTAGAAGTTAGAAGGATGAGTTTTAACCAGCAAGTACTGAGAGTGACAGGAGGGAAAAAAACCATAGTAACTTGGCATGTTTTCCAAAGAGCAGGCCTCACTTGATCACCTTATCCTATTCTCAAATTTCATTTCTCCAATAAAAATTTGGATAGAGACCCTGGGAGGGAGACAGCTGCAATCAAATTTATATGAGAGCAGCTAACTGGCCTTGTTAACAGAAAGAGAGTTAGGAGTCCCTGACACTATGTCCTGTTCTCATTTCTAAAAAAAGTGTCTACAAGTGAACATCAAGCACACAAAGAAGAATCTTACAATCTCAAAATGATGTGCATGTTCCAAAAGTACTAAAAGCAGTATTGCTTATTAGCAACATGTGAGATCTGCTCTTTGTAAAATGAAGGTTCTTGCTCTCACACTCTGAGGAGAAGTGGTGGTGCTGGTGGTGTAAGGGTACCTTTAAATGTACCCGTGTCCTCTTCACTGGAAAGACGTTGAAGCCAGAGGCCTTGCTGAAGTTCTCTCTCCCAAGGGTAATACTCTCCCTCTACAGCAAGGAGAGCCACATACCAACAAATAGCATTGGTACAGAAATGAGAGTGAAAGAAAGAATGAGAAGGACAGAGAATCAGAAAGAACACAGTGATGACTTGGGGAAGCATTTTTTATTTTGATGTTTGCCAGATTCCTGAACTACATTACCCATAAGCTCCAGGCAGCACTACCAGGGGTTAGGAGTGATGGAAACTGTAGTCCAAAACATCTGGTGGACATCAGAATGGAGAAGGTTGGTTTGAGGAACCCAGGAAGACGCATGGTTGTCTCACCAATCATACACAGTCTTTCTAACATTTCATTCCCATGCAGGAAATTTTTGCTGTGTATACATAGCTCCATGTGATGGGCATGTCTCATCCATGTAGACATGTGGGGAACATGAACTTTCCATCAGTTCATGTTACTCACTGGACAAGTATGGAGTAATTTATAAGAGATCTGAAGCAATTCCTTTGCAAATGGTTGCAGGTAGTTCCAAGGCATCCGTCAGCTCAATTCCCTTTTGTGATGCTTGTTTGTGGGCTGATGGTAAAGGAGTTCTGGGAACTTCAGAACTGTACATCTTCTTTTAGTAGAAGCTATCAATTATCCATCTTCAAGCTATAGTATCAAACATCCACTTTGAAAACTAACATGCATCCCAACAACAAACTTTTTTTGTTTTCTGTGAGTGTATTAACACCTGCCTTTAATTCAGATCCATATTAGATATCTTGATCATTGATGCCTTAAATTGGCCAGTAGCCTTTTATAAATAGGCACTTTGCCCCTAAAGAGATCTTGCAAAACAGACAGGAGTCTCTGGCAACTGAGGTCTATTTTGTAAACTTAACTACTATATATACTCGACTATAAGTCAACCTCATGTATAAGTTGAGGCCAACTTTTGGGGCCAAATTTATGGATTTTGATATGACCCATGGATAAGTCAAGGGTCAGAATTCAGGAGGCAGCCCACCTACAGAGACGCTGCAGGGTGATCAGCTGCCTTTTCCAGCCTCTCTGCAGCTGGGCTTTCTCCCAGGGAGGGAGCCCGACTGGGGAGAGGCTGCAGGGCGACCAGTCACCCTACCCAGCATCTTTCCAGCTGGTCTTTCTCCCAGTGAGGGAGCCCGGCTGGGGAGAGGCTCAGGTCAATTACCATACTGACCTGTGTATGAGTCAACCCAGGTTTTGTTGGATCAATTTTTGAACCTAAATTTCTCGACTTATATACATGTATATATGGTACTCATTTGGAAGATGAACTCCAAAATACAACAATGTCTGATACAAACCAGTAAGCTTGCCAACTGTCATTAGTAGATCTGAGAGGAGCAAGCAAGCTGTTCTACAGCTTGCTTTCTCCATGAACCTCTCTCCAAAAAATAACTGAAGGGGGCAGCAGCATATCAGCTCCATAACAATTTTGTAGACTGGTGATTCACAAAATTTCTCAATAATTGAAATATCTCTTTCTTAAACATAGGCCTACTTATTCTCACTTAACACCAATACTCCCTCAATCTTGTACAGTCTGCATTACAGTCGCCCCTCCTACCTTGTGGATCCGAGATAAATATCTGCAGAGGGTTGAATATGGGGCTTGAATATGTGCAAGCCTCTGTTTTCACGGGGTGTGTGTGTTTGGAATGGATTCCCCATGAAAATGGAGGGCAAACTGTATATTCACAGTGTGACTATCTAGTTACAACACTTTAGAGACACATTAGTGATTTCCCAGATGTCACAGTTAGTAATCTCTACTTTAGCCATGTGGTTTCGGCCCTTATTTAATGTCATAATTTAAATATGCATAAAGGAACTGAGGAGAGTTTGACGAAAACCGAGAATTAATGTGCAGAACCCTACATATCACTAGGGGTCCTTCAGGTCCAGAAGTAAAGGCAAAAGTTGAGCTTTAGCCAACTTCTTCTACTAAGTATAATTCTTTGTTGGTTCTAAGCTAGAGCTATATTGTGATGGACTAGGAACCTACATGGCCACACCTAAGCCAGGCATTCAGTCACCAACAGTCACAGAAATCTGCCACAATCAGTTGACTTATCCCAGGAAACTATCCCAGTTTCATTCACTCCCTTGCCACATCCTACTGCTTGGGCTAAGTTACCTCTGCCATCAACAAAGGTCTGATCTGACAATGAACCCAACTATCCTCATGCAGCTGCAGCAAGGAAGAGGCACAGGAAGCTGCTTTATACCTAGATCATTGGTTCATCTAGGTAAGCACTGTCTACAATGAGTGGTAACAGTATTCAAGGTTTTCACATAGTGCTCTTTCCCAATCCTATTTAAAGTGTCGCTAGGACACAGAACAACACAGTATGGGCTCTGTCACTATGTTCTGACCCTTTCTCAAGCATATTGCTCTGAAGTAATCCCTTCCTGATTTTCTGGCTCTTGAAATCATGAACTTTAACCTGAGTGCAACATGTCCATCCTCAGATTTTTTTTTGTACAATCAGAAACCAATAAAGAGATTGAAAGATGGATTAGACAAAACATAGTCTGACAAGCTGCTGACACAATGAAGACCAGCAGCATTGGTCCAACTGTTTCAAAGGGGTTTTCATCTGACCTCCCAGCTGTCCATATATATTAGCTGGTATTGGGTGCACAGTACTCCCAGACTTCCAGGCTTTCCACAAAAGAAAAAGGTAAGTTACATAATTGTGATCAATGAGCAATATTCATATTAGTTATTATGCCTGATTGTGATCCCTGATCAACATACATTCTAGTATTTATGCTCAGAGAAAATAAACTAAAATAAAGTAATCTATAACTAACCTTCACTGGAGACTTCTTCTCTCTCCTCCTCCTCCTCCTCTTCCTCCTCTACTTCTTCTTCCTCTTCTTCTTCCTCTTCCTCCTCCTCTTCCTCTTCTTTGTCATGATTTTTCTCAGACTCCAGCTCTTCCTCGCTCTTGCCCTTTAACATGGCATGAATCCGCACAGCCTCTTTCCAAGGCACTCCTCCCAGATCAGAAGTCGGTTGCTGTGGCTGCTCTTCATCCTCTTCCTCCTCCTCTTCCTCCTCCATCTCAGATTCTGAACTACTATTGGGGGAAAAAATACAAGATAATGATGAGTCTTTTAAAAATGGATCTCTCTTTCTTTCTCTCTTTCTCTCACTGACACAGACATAACCTCACAATACCATTTCCAAAGACAAATGCACACAACAGTTTTACATAATGAAGATTCACATAGATAAAAAGCAAAACTCTCAGAGGAAGCCATTGGTCAAAATCTTTAATGCAATATAGGTATACCTCTTAACCAAGTAGATGTGTTCCTGAACTTTGCTTCTTTAACAGAAACTATGCTACCAGAGATAGAAATAGCATGCAAAGGATAGGGATAGGTTCCCACACGTTAAAAAAAAGAAGAGTGGTTCAACATGCTTCAGCAAACTTTTTCTTTAAAACTAACATTATGTAATATGAAATGAAAAAAACTAGGCCAGGTAAGACTTGCATAAGTAAACAAAAACATTTTGAATCTTCTGGTGGCCATTTGAAAGCTTCTTCCAAAATGCATTCTGGGATGATTTTCTCTCTGTGTCATTAGCCTTCACTTTTCTTAGGATTTTCATTTTGGTGGCAAAATTTATGAATCCACATTTTTTCAACATACTGGGATAGCTGGCGAGGCAGGGTAATCTGCTTTTCCTTTCCCTTTTTCTTTCTGTTTTGTTCTTAGGATATTCAGTAAGTGATTCTGGATGCATGTTTACCTTGCCTGTTCTGCATAAACACATACAACTACAGTAGGATCACCTAGAGTAGAATCCCATTCTTTCCTAGGTCAAGCTTTATTACATTATCTACTGCAGTCATGCTGCTGCAATGCAACACTGAAAGTTTGATTTTCACCAGCCTTCTTTCTCCAGCCTTCTTTCACCATCCTCCCAATGCCAATGCTGCAAAAAAAGTCTGTAACATTTTTGAAAAGCCGAATTCCAGAACTACATCCTTTACTTTAAACTACTGTTGAAGTAGGAGCTTAAAAAGTCTCGTTAGCATGTATAATGCCCTCCCCTAAAGTCTTTCTACTTAGTTCCCATTTATTTTCTCCTCAAAAAATAATAAAGATCATTGAGAGCTAAGTCAATATCTACTTTGCCTCTGGTTCCTTGCATACTGTTCACTATAGGGAAGAAAATGAACCCAGGAATGTGCATTTCATGAGTGAAAAAGCAGTTTAAAGAACAACAGAACTGAGTTAAGACAGCTTGTCTCCACTCTCTCTTCCCATTCAAGCACAGCCTGCATCAACAGGAATCACGCTCTTTCGATGATTTTGGGGCGCATTGTATTCCTGAAGTCTGAATTAGAAACCTTTATTCGAAAAGGGAAAACATGACCCAATCTTAGGTCAAGAATCTCCTCCTTCTTGAAGGTCCATAATAAGAAACTAATATTAAATCTTTTACCTTCCATTTTTACTGGATATATTTTACCCTATATCCTATTTTATTAGATCTGTTCTTATTTAATTTTATGCATGTTTTATTTGATTTTTAGGTGCTTAACTTCCTAGTTAATTTCTATGAGTTCAAAGAGTGACTCAGTTTTATCTTTGTGTGCATCTTGATATATTGTATGTTATCGTTGATATAGTCAGTTGACTCATAAATAAAACTCAATGTTGTTGACAAAACCCATCAGATATTTTTCCAGTAAGATTCAAATTAAAAATAAAAAGGAAATTTACATCACCAAGTCTCATTAGCTGTACAGTGGCAGCTATTTACACTATTATTTGCCTATTGTTGTTCTTGATTGCTACCTATTAAGAATCTTTTAAACTATTGCTACTACAACAAAGGATTCCATTTGGATTCTATTATTATTATTATTATTATTAGTCACTAAAGGACAAAACAGACAGGCAGTAAGCGCTGAGTTGGGGGTGGCATCTGAGCACTGTGTTGAAACGGCGCATGCTCTGATGCCGCCCCCACGGCGCTGGGAAGCTACACAGCTGACCACATGTGAGGCGGCTTTATGGCATTTTGGCGGCGCAGCATGAAACACCAAAAACCGGTGGCAAAGATACCCTTTTTTCCACCCCAAAAAGGAGTGGCATCTTGCTGCTTCTTTTTGGGGCAGAAAAGTGCTGGATCAGAGCCACAGTGTGTGGTTGCTGTGGCCTCAATCTGGCACTCAAAGGGATGACATGAGGTCTGTTTTAGCCCCAAAACTTCCATTTGTTGCTTAGCCATCTATCTTCACAAGAAGTGTGGGAACAGTCTCTGCATGACATTTTTCAAAATAAGGCTGTTAAAATGAAATTATGGACATACTTAACAAACACATAATCCATTTGGGAATTTTATCTAGACAAAAAAAAAGATAACTGTGATTTTCTCAACTTTCAAGAATGCATTTTTCCAAACATTTGTATTAAGAACTGCATTTTTATTTTAGTTACGTGGTTTGACAGATAGCTAGCCCTGAAAAAGGAATGTTGGCTCTCCTCTGTTGGAACGGGAGGGGGGATCAGTTTTGTGTTTATTGTCACTTAAAAATAGCATGCAACTCCGTGTCAGAGTACAGACTTCAGGCTCAGATTACAACATTAAATGTTAAGTAGAGCTCTTTCATTCTCTCCTCTGTAGCTTTTTGTTTGAAACTCGAACAGTCTGTTGCAAACTGTGTCTGAACAGAGGAAAGGTGAATTGAGGCTGCTTAATACATTGCTTTCCTGGAATTCTTCAGCTCAAAATGAAATCACTCTCTCCATTCCTTTTTCACCTGTAGTGGGAAAAGGAGGAACAGTAAAGAGAACTTCACACCTTTCCCCCATGGGTTAAAAACAGATTTGTGAAAATCATTTCAAGATGGAAAATTACCAGAAGAATCCAGTTCAAGCAGACTCTCTCCATGAATCTTTCTGGCTCAGAAGTAGTCTGATTAAAACTTTATGTGTCAAAGAAGGAAGAAGAATGGATAATAAACAAATTTTATTTTACATGGAGGCTGGGCTTCAGAATGCTGAATTCTGATGTTGCAAATATCTGATTCTGCAGATGTCACAATGCCATATGTAAACCAGTTTCTGGAATCAGCCTCTTTAGTTCATTCAAGTGTCCAAGGAATCTGAATCTGAGGTTTAGCTATATGAATAGACGTGGACTCAGTTTTCAGGAACACTTACAATGTAAAAGAATTAAATAAATGAGTAGCAAAGACTGAATGGGAGAGATGTACCTCCTACCAAAGAGATCTGGAGGGCCAAGTGTAGACAGGTGGCTGTTACTCTCTCTCTCTCTCTGTTCATTTAAGCAAATAGCTAGTTGTGTGGAAGTTCTGTAGAAAACCACTACGAATTGAAGATATCACTGTAGTGGAGCACAACTTATTCCTGGCTCTTAAAATAGACTCCACTGATAGTGACCTTACAAAAGGTTTCTATGGATCCTCACTTTGGATACTATATCCCCAAAATCATCAGGCACCAAAGAGGAGATTATGGTGTAGGATGTAGGAGATACATCCTACATCCACTGTAAGGTCTGTTTAAGCAACACAAAAAATGACTGAAGTGAAATAACCTGCTAGGCACATCCTCTTCTGTTCCTTTGTCGAGCACGCTGCTTAGATTGTGCTCCGCCAATGTCTCTTCAGGGACCTCTTCTAATTCCTCTTCCCGTTGTACTGAGAGACGGTAATTTTCCAGTTCAATTCGTTCTGGTGTGCCGCGCAATCTCTTGGCGAGACTGGGTTCCTCTAGGCCATTTACACTGGGTGCTGAAAAAGAATGAAGAGGCACCCCCCCCCCAAGTATTGTGAGTGTTGATCCAAAATGTCCATACTGTACAATATCTGAAACAGCAGTAACAAGCAGTAACAGTAGTTACATTATCAAGGTGGCATACTTAATCTCATGACAAGAAAACACAACTTATGTGGCTGACTGCATGAAATTGCTAAAAGCAGGGCTTCAAAAACAGAAGAGGGAAATGCTTCCTTGTGGAAAACAATCACTTCTGGTAAATGTCTTTCTTAAATGCACACAGAATGCAACAGAATATGTCTTCGGCTGGGTCTACAGGTGCAGTCCGATTAAGAGATTGAGCATATTTCTACCTCTATGGAGAAAACTAGACAAGAACCCTTCTCCTACTAGGTTCATTTTCTTCACACTAGTGAGTTTTTCCATCTGTTTTTTTACATATAGAGGAGCACTGGAAAATGGTATTCCCACCTGAAGGGATATCATCTTCACTACTTCTTCAAACTCCTACCACTTGATTTGCCCTCGTCACAGATCCAGATAAAGTAGAGCAGTACCACATACAAAAAGATTTTTAAAATAATAGAACAACTTTTAATTTGGTTTTGCACTAACAATCATTAACATGAATTAGAATACCCTATTCATCCATAAAAGAATGAACCAACTGAAGTCCAGTTCTTTCAAAGGTATTTTACACCTCTATCCCAATCCAGATCATTACTATTAAAGTGAAATTTTGATTTGTCAGACATTTGCTACTAAGAGGCTACACATGAAATTATAATGAAAACCTACTTTCTCCTTTTTATTTTTAAATACTGTAGACTCACCACCTTTTTCAGAGATATCCCAATCTCTGATCCACCTATTAATATTTAGTTTTCATATCTAAAGACAAATGATCTCTACCTAGCTTATTTTAAAACTAAGTAAATTGTGCCAGTGGTACTTTACACTAATTGCTCAAAAAAACTTCTTCCCCATTTTCAGTGGTTCTAGCTACTACACAGTAGTACTAAATTACTTAATTGCTAAGTAGTAAACCTCTCTTCCTATCTTGGCTAGTTCTGGATAATGGATTTACTTTAATTATACACAGATTAATAAATTTCAGGTTGCAATCCCAAATACATGTTGTTATTGTTGTTAAGTCAACTCAAACTTATGGTAAATATTATCATAAGGTTTTCTTGAGGTGTACTACTGTCTTCCTCTCAGGCTGTTACTTGCCCAAGGTCACCTAATTGGTTTCCAAAGCAGATTTGAACACTGGGTTTGCAGAATCCTAGTCCAACACTCAAATCATTACATCATGCTGACTCTCCCTATTAAATCCACTTACTTCTTCTTACAACTAGTTCTTCCTAACATTTAGATGGAATCTCTTTTCCTGTAGCTTGCATCCATTGTTCTGTGCCCTATTCTCTGGAGCAGCAAAAAATAAGCTTACTCCATCCTCAACATGACACCCCTGTTTAGAATGGCTGACTACAATGCCATGTGGGAACAATCAGGTTATTATGAAAGTGGCTTGTTCTAGAAACCCATTGAAGAGCATCCTTTTTTGGTTTCCTACAACAGTATGTAATGAGGAGGCTGCTCAGATTTTTCCCTATCTCCACAATGAATCTGAATTAAATATGCATTCTATCATTTGGTATGATATTATTTTCACAAACTGTTATGTTTCTTGTTTGGACTGGGAACATGAAACCTAGAAGAACACAACCACCTCAAACAAAATCTGTAAAAACAATCTACAATGATTAGTGTATAAAATCAGGAGATGTGTTTGGAAAGGTGAATCAACCCTGGCTGAAATAGCTAAAGCAAAATGGATTCTAGATAATGAGACAGCTCAAAGGTGAGGCAAAAAAGAGAAGTGAATGCATAACCCATCCTCCCTATGCCCATCTTTTCTGGGACTTCTCAACTAGGCATTTGAAAACACAACACGGGTAAGTTCACATTCACACTAACATGGTGTGAACATTACTTTCTGCTTTGCCCTTTGTAGCAACAGAACTATCTAATTCAATAGAAAAAGCAGGAAAGTAGTAGCTGTGGCGTAAAATTAAAGACCCTGTTAACTCTTATGGCCTTGGCCATAACACAACTGCAATTGTGCATTTCTGTTTGAAGAATGCACAAAAAATGTATGTCAACAGGTCATATATATTTGCTGGAGTAATTTTTGCCATTATGGCAAGAAGGGCTCATTACTCCAGTTTCAAACATTGCTTAATATGACAATGATCAGCAAGAATGAGGTTATTAAAAATCAAGTAAAGATAAGCTGTAATATGTTGGATATGTGGTTAAACACATTGTAAGATTTCCATAATATGGTAATATTATTGTCAAACATTTTATATTAGAACTATTTGACTCAATTGTGTGTTAATTATTTCATTTCATAATGTACAAAACTGCATTCTCTCAATTTATAAAGTAAGTCTTCAGATCATCTCTGCTATCACAACATACGCTAATGGCAGATTACACAGACATATTTTATATTCATTCTCAAGTAATAATAAAAATAAAGATCATTTTCACAGATACACATGATTGAAAAATAGGATCTTCTGATAGAGCATATCCTTTGCTTGTAGGAGATTCAAGGTTCAATCTCTGGCATCTCCAGTTGAAAAGATGATGATGATGATGATGATGATGATGATGATGATGATGATGATGATGATGTCAACATTTTACCTTTTCACAAAAAAGGAAGGCTAGTTGCATTCTGGCACAAAGTTCAAACTCTGCTTTTTATTAAAGGCTTCGGGAACTAATGGCTTAATCCAAATTACACATACTAGTATTCAAACATATATAGTTTTAAACTGTTTTAACTTTAAAAAATTAATATACTTTTGGAACGTTTACATTATTTTAATGTTTTAAATTTTAATGTTTAAATTGATTTTATTGTAAATTGCCCAGAGATCTTATGAGATGGGGAGAATATAAATATTTTAATAAACAAACAAACATAAACAGTGCTTTAGAGCATTGGCTGTCAAACATAAATATTGAATTATACCATTGGTTGTCAAACCAGGGTTGTGTGTGTGCCCCTTTTGAACACTGCAATAAGGTAATGTGTGTACAATTCTACTTAGTATGGCTGGCTGTAGCATCCAGAAAATATTATTGAATTCCAAATAAGTCAACCTAATTGTACTTAAAATTGCACTTTCATTTTCTTGCAATTTGAAAAATAGCCAACTAAAGGTAAAGAGAATGAACTGGAGTAACAGGGAATTTAAGTGTACACTAACAATGCTGTCACAAAGTAAGAGACTTTCTGTACTACTGCTGTATGTACTATGTCACATACAGTGGGTCCTTGTTATCCACTGAGGTTTGGTTCCAGGACCCCCGTGGATAACAAAATCCGTGGATGCTCAAGTCCCATTAAATAGCACAGCAAAATGGTATCCCTTATATAAAATGGAAAATCAATTTACTGTTTGGAATTCATAATCTTTTTTTAATATTTTCAATCCATTGGTGCTTGAATCCCTGGATAAAAAATCCGTAGATAAGGAGGGATGACTGTATATTACATTATACTGCTATATTTTTACTTTCTTAATTGACTTTATACTACATGAGCATGTATTATAACCCCCCATTCTCTAGGAGACAAACTTATTACAAGGTACAATCCACCCCCTTTGGTTCTAACCACTAACAGCAGAAAGAGGAGGCCATGGGGAATATACAAACGAGCCAGCCCTGGGTTACACAGTTGGTTATTCCAGGATGAGAGGTTATGTCAAAAGTTCTCAATGCTTTATTTATTCATTTTCAACATCTGATGCACCCAATCTTTGAAAATGCAAATAAATTAGCCTTAAGCATGTCCAACAGTTGTACATATTAGTTAGTTTAAGCAGACCTTGAAATCTAGCCTCTACTTCCCTGATATACACCTGGTGGACCTGCAACTGGTAACCCTCAACTGTCCTGCTGTTACTATTAGGCCATATCTTCTTTAAGTGAAGATTGTGATGATGGTAAATTGAAAGTTATTCCTACCTTGTGGGTTGAGTTTAAAGGTGGTTTCTGAATTTGCAAATGAAGACTATGGTTCTATAACAAAGTAGTGTCAGGAGAATGTGTGTCAAAGCCCATGTCCAAATCCCCATTCATCTATGAAGTCTGGATGAATTATGTTCTCTGTCTGCAAAACTCTATCACTGTAAACTGGTGTGAAGGACATAAATATGGCCAAAAGAAAGCAAAACCCAGCAAACACATACTTTTATAACTGAGCAGTTATGGAATGGCTTACCTGCAGATCTAATACACAAACCAGCATGGTAAAACAGCTTCCATGCCAGATAGGATTTGAATGTTTGCATGATTCCACCACAAGACAAAAGCTTCTGTATATACAGAAAAATGTATGCATATGTAAAGACAAATGCTGAGTCAAGAATCTTTCTCCTTCAATCTATTTCAGTTTGTACAGAATTTTAAAAAAACCTCAAATATGAGGAAAGGCAGATTTCTTTAACTGAAGTGAAAAATTGTAGTCTAGAAAAGTCTCACCACAGTCGAACTCACATATCATTATGCACAGTGGTTGACAATAGGGAGTAAGGCTACACTGTACAGCTGAAGTTATGTGGAGTTCCTACTTTACTACAAAGATGAGAAGAGTGGAATCCCATTCTCACATTTCACTGAAGGTATAAGGATCAAGGATGCAGACAATGGGTATGATCCTAATCCCAATATAATTGAATTGCACACATTCCAGTGAACATGAAAGTGAGGCAAGAGGCCATTTGTGAATGAATGTCAAGGGCACAATATGTCTTCTTGGGACTTCCTGGAGGAAAACAGGGGTACTCTGGTCAGACTGTAGTGATCCTGTGGCACCTGAACAATTTTAAGTTTTGTTATACTTGTACCCACAAATATTTAGCTGAAAAACACAAGGGGCTTTTGGATAAGACTAGGCTCGTTCAGGGATACTGACAGAATTGCTATGGCTACATGTTAGAATAAATGCATGAGATCTCAGTTCATGCCACCACTTTTTAGAGGACAGCTGTTGCTTAAGAACTTCACTAGAATGGCGGGGGGGGGGGGGGGAAGCAAATGTTATTGATGGCACTCAAGGGCCAACAATAAAACTTTCATTCATCAAGATGTAAGTCTGAAGCTTTCTTTCTTATTGCTTGAGCTGGGCAAGAGCAGGCTAGCTCAAAGAGAAGCCTGATTTCAACAAAAGGTAATCTTCCATGAGTTTATTGTTTCAGCTGTTTAAGTCCTTATGTTGCAAGCTGAAAATCTTGTTTCAAATTCCTAGGTACAGTACTGGTAATCAGACTTTTAGAAACTCGGGTGTCTTGGGAATACTTGGGACTCTTCACATTTAGCCCCATCTTACTCTTCCC
>NC_056526.1:18001187-18110010 GCF_019175285.1 Sceloporus undulatus | reverse complement strand
TGCATCCTCACAGCCAACCCAGCCAAGACCTACTTCCAAAAGACAAATATATAGGGGGCTGGATGCCCAGCAGCTGTTCATATATGCTCTCTGAGCTCCCTTCTTTTGGCCCAGTTGTTTTGTCAATAAGATATTTTACAGAGTATTAGGACAGTGCAGCTTGGATTTTGGACTGGAACCCTGGAGACCAGGGTTTGGTTTCCAGCTCAGTCATGAAAACCATTGAAGGGAGAGAAGAGGCAGGCACAGCTCCACCATGCCTAGCCCAGAGAAAAATGAAGGGTCCATCAACCTGGCCTCGGAGGGAGAGAAGAACCAGCAGTATAGCTGGACTTCATTCCCTTCCCCACTGTCATGTCTTGTTTTAGATTGTAAACCTAAGGGAGGGAATTGTCTGACAATTTGTAAGCCACTCTGACAGAAGGGTATAAATATTCTGAATGAATGAGTGACCCTGAGCAAGCCAAGTACTCTCAGCCTCAGGGGAAGGCAATGACAAACCTTCTCTGAACAAATCTTGCCAAGAAAACCCCATAACAGGTTCACCTTAAGTCGGAAACAACTTGAAGACATATAACAATAATACTTTTTAAAATGTATTTAATATGATTTTATTTGTTAGCTTCTTTGACTCCCATCTTTACGTAGAAAGATGCATAAATAAATAAAAAATACATGCAAACACAATTCACTCCAGTTAGCAGAAGTTTAGGAAATACCAGGCCACTATCCATGAAAGAAAGTGTTCCTTTGCTCAATGCATTTTGTTGCATAAGGAGGTAGCAAATGCTGAGTGACTTAAAGCAGAAAAATACTACGAGGGCTTCTCCTTGGCAATAAAATAAAAACAATAACCAGTTAATTAAGTTAAAGGATCTGCAACCCTTTCATGATGGAATAGCAGGATTGGGCCTGCATGGGTACATGAACTAGATAAGGTGCTGCAAATAGCACCGTAAACCAGAGCACAGTAGCATCAGAGAAATATAATAAATGCAGGAAGGGAATTTTGCTGATTTTCAAAATGGAATAAAGAGATCTGCAGCTGCTCAATACCCTCAAGGCACCAGATCCTATCTGATCTAGGCAACTAAGATGGGTAAGCCCTGGTTAGGAGTTGGATGGGAGATCGCCAAGGGATAACATGCTGTAGACTATATTTCAGAGGAACTGACAAAACCACATTCAAGTATTACTTGCCTAAGAAAACCTGTCAAAAATTCATGGGATCACCATAAGTTGACATGAAATGTGAAGGCACATACACATATACACTTTGTCTGTGCTATTTTCTCTATTTAATATTTTCTCTTTTTTATAGTTTTACTGGCCCCCCCCCCCCCCCCCCGATCAGACCAATGCATTCAACAGATGAAACTGCTTCTTCAACAGACTTGGAAAAGGCATAAAACTCCTTACCCTCTATAGTGCCTTTCCCCTCAAAAAGGGCTCCAGAGGATTCAAAAACTTTCCAGAAACACATTTGGACATAGAGACTTTTTGGAACATGCAGAAGGCTACTTGGAAAGGGAAAGAGTTCTGTTTGCTTAAGGATTCACTAACATGATGCTCCATGTGCATTTGATATTTTTTGTCACTTTGAATGTTACTAAAACTGCATGGAATAAGTATTTTCAACATAAAATGAAGTAATATCCTTCCCTCTTGTCAAGACTCATTCTGTTTTCAGTTCCTAGGCCCATACTTCAGCAGAAAGGAGAGCAGCAATTAGGTGTGAATAACATGTTGAGAATCCAAATGTTATGCTGGTAAAATTAGATGAATTCACAAAGAAGCCCCTCTTGTGTCAGTCTGGAAACACATGAAAGGTCAGTCTCAAAACTTGATAATGCATCATCTCCAGATCTTTCCTTGATATGTTATGTAATTAAAACAGTGGTATTAAAAATAGAGATAGGCAACTGTGACCCTCAAAATGTTTTTCCTTGCAACCCCTACCAGCTAGTGCAGCTTATTATGAAATCTTATGTGAATGGTAATCCAAAAATATTTGGAGAATCAATTTCCCATGCCAATTTAAAACTTTGTCCCTTTAGAGCAATGGTACACAAGCTTTTCTTCTTCAGTTCTTTTGGACTTCAAATGCCACAAGTCTCAAGCCAACATATCCAAGGGTCAGTGATTCCAGGAACTGAAGTCCAAAACATCCGAAGAACTGCTACTTTAAAGTTTCTAGAGTATGGACCTCAAGGCTAGTCTTATACAAAAGAAGTTCAGAGACAAAAGGAAAGGAAGAAAAAGAGAAAGGACTATATAAACGTTTGAGTCTACTTTTTATTTAACTGAAATTTTGTATTTCAAATCCCGCCTAATGTATCATCATTATAAGGAATATGTTAAAAAAGCTGGCAATACAGTATTAAGGCATTTAAAACCCCATATATTTCTTATAACATTGACATTATGAGGTCATGCTTGGTACTGTATTTTGAAATGTCAGAAGTAAGAGTTTCTTCTCACACTCCTCAATTCAGACAAGGCTGAAGTGGGAGTCAACATAGCTCAGTGTGGAAATAAAACCATAAGATAAATGTTCAATTAGTTTGCATTTGTTAGCATGCAGAATTTTATTTTTTGCTGAGCGTAAAAAAATTACATTTCCCCGTTTAAATTAATTTGAACATCCTCTGTTTCAGTGCCTCAGAAATTTATCCAACAGATGTGGGAATTTTGAGCCCTTTTCCTAATTATAGTTCCACCCATAAAGCTAAGCAAAAGTAATGGCTTTTTGTGGGGTTTTCGGGCTATGTGGTCATGTCCTGGAAGTTTATTCCTGATGTTTCACCAGCATCTGTTGGTGGCAAAATGTCAGGAATAAATTCTTCCATAACATGGACACACAGCCTGAAAACTTCACAAAAAACTATGAATTCTGGCTGTGAAAGCCTTTGACTTCACAAAAATAATGGCCTTGGTGAGACCTATGCATGTATATATGTGTTTATATATATGTATGTGGGTATGTAAATTGTATGTCACTCTGTCTTTGCAGAGCTTGCAACCCACATCCTTGGCTTTTAGCTTCTGTTACAATCTGTTTCACAAGCAGAATGTATAGACAATTGCAGAGCTTTGAACTGAACTTTAAAGTCATGAGTGCATTCTGACTCTCATTGTCCTGTTTCCTGCCTTCTCCTGTGGGGTGGTACACATTTCAATTTGATAGCCAATTACAGTACTGTACTTGTTATCTCAAAAAGAACAGTTGGCATGGTGGTAGAAGAAAGTAATCTGATATTCCAAACAAAATTAATCCACATTCTAATGTGCACTGGAAGTTATGGAGTACAAATGATTTCACTGTGATTGTTTACAGTGAGCTTAGCTAGTACTTTTGAGTGCATAGTGTTTAATCAACATGGATGATTTGTCTAGCTCAACAGTTGCATCTCCACTGTAAAGCCACACCCTAGACAAGAACAACTATCTAGCATCACTCATGTTGTTATTCTTCCAGGTTTTTTAATGAGTATTTATTTCACCATACTCACCATACCATTAATCTATTAAGCACCATAATATTGTCTGAGTTGCTTTTTTTTTTGTAGCATTTAGCACAACCATACTAGTTACCTCACGGCTGTTACCTCTCATATACGTAATAGTTCCCCACAAGAGTCATGGCTCCATGACAGCAAAGATCACTTTGGGTCTGAAAGCTTCTTAAGAGTTTGGTATACTCAAGGCTTCTCTTACATATCTCTTCTTGCCATTATTGTAAATACTCATTGACAGTTCACAGAAGAGACATAAGTTTCTTTGCTTTTTTTTTAGTGTGTACATCTGGAAGGAAAATCTAGGTGCTGAAGGACCATGGAATACTCTTATTGTGCCAAGTCAGCTGAGTCAAAAATATATTAAAAGAATATTGGGAGGGCAGGCACATAGTAATGAAGACAGCATGAGCAGAGGGTGAATTTATATATTGATTTGAAATCATGAGAGTAATCTTTGCTGTTCTCTAGGAGGAAACCTGAGAACAAGTGGTCATGGGTGGTACTATTTAAAAGAATCCTATTGCCTTGGAACTCTGCATGCTACAGAACCACAAACTAGAAATGCAGGCATTAAATTATACTACATATGTTCTTGTCCTGCCAAATTCTGCTTGGAAGTATATTTATCTTAGCACTAGCCAATGGCTAATTTCAATCTAATGTAGAACTCCATCTCCTGGAATCCGCCACCTCTTCAGGCTGGAAATGTAGGAGACAAAGAACAGAAGGAGTAGAAAAGAAAAACTCAGGAGCCTGAATAGTGTTTGGAATTTATTCCCTTTTTTTAAATGTGAGAGGCAACATTTGCACAAATACGTATTGCTTTCAGAAAAATAAGTTCCAAAATTACAGAATGTACACACACATACAAACCTCTGCATCACCACAATAAGTGCAAAAACAACAACAAACCCACAAGCCAGTAAAGTGCAACATCTCAAGGTGGATATACTGAGGCTTTTCTGAGCATATTCCCCATTCCTCCCTGAGCCACAGCCTAAATCTCAAGAAGCTTGTCTTTTCACATATTTGGCATTTCAAAATTGGAGATGCTGAACAAAAGCACCTAAAATTAACTGCTGGAAGAGAAAAAGACAAACTTAATTTGAGATTCAAGGTATTTAACTTTGAAACAAAAAAGACAATGTACTGTATACAGTTTAGGAAAATGCTCAGAATAACTCACATCATCCTTCAGGAAATGAATTTACATATAAATAACAAAGCAAATCACTATAGTCTATATGGTCAGAAAAGGGAGGGGAGGGAAAGAAAGGTGATCTATATTTTTCCTTCAGAAAAGGGGTTCTCAATAGGATTTTATGGTGGGTCTCTGATAATCTTAGGAATTTGTATATCCACTTACCCATCTATGGATTTCTGTAGAAATTCTAAATCATTTTTCATGTTGTAAAAATGCAGAAAACTGCATTTTCTCTTGCAATCTGTTTCATCCCTTGAGTAGAAGGGATGTGGCCCTCCATATAGCCTGTGACTTGTCAGGACTTGCCAGCATAGCCAATGGTGAGGCATTATGGTAACTGCAGGCCATATGGAGGACCATATATAACATTTCTATACATTGCACGCCTGTGCCTTTGCATTACATATTCTGGATTCTTATTTGTAGTTACCTCTCCATGTGTCCTGTGATCTGATAGTTTCATCCCTCCACATCAATCCCACCATAAAAACCTAGCAAGAGCACTGAAGGGGAACATGATGGGATCTAGGAACAGTCTCTCAAGATAGCTTCCAAGCTAAGCTCTGGAAGACTTTTCCTAATACAGAAAGGTCCTGTCCTCAATCACCCAGTGCACATACACAATATCCAGTTCTCCAGATACCAAGGAACTTCATTCTAACAGCTATTCTATGTGTTAAGGCAACTAAATGGAGATCTCTAAGAAATGCATTTGAATGAGGGTATTCCACACAGAGGTTTTAGTTATTGTAATCAGTATACTTTTATCACTTGGTATAGGTTAAAATGTGTAGCTTATGAGATACATACAGACAGTCCTCATTACTAGATACATATACCGGGTAGGGCCTAATTTACAATGGCTATCAAACAGAAGCAGATTGGAAATCTCCAGATTGTTGTTTCAACACATAAAAGAACCCTTAACTTCTTTGAGATGACTAAAATGTTTGGGACTTTCATAAGGTTCTAAGAGTTCTTATCTGGGTTCAGGAAACATGTCTGGAAATATTATGAAAAATAATGCCTGCATGTTCAGAGTCTATAGAACAGGTTTTTAACTGCTCTAAAGACTGTTTGGCTTATAAGGATACACTTTAAGAACCCCAGTTTAACACTATTTTATAGATTTATAGATTGCTACTGTGGATATAAAGGAAACTTAATATTTCAAAACAAGAATGAACCTCAAATGTTGTCTTTATTGTGCAAGATAATTTATTGTGATAGTTAGGAATGGTAAATGGGTGGCCCTCCAGTTGTTGTTGGACTGCAATGTCCAACATCCCTTATAACTGGCTAACATAGCTAAGCTCCAGTTCAACAATGACCACAGAGCCAACAATTCCTCACCTCTAATCTAGACCCTTGAAGGTTTTTTTTTAATCACAAGTAGAAATGTGCTCACCTTATAGTTAGTTTTGTGAAACAAGTTCTCTCTAAATACAGAAACTGGTACAAACTGAGTGCAGGACAAGTGAAAAATTACATGACCCAAGATCAACAGTGCAACTCACAGGTGGGCTTACTTCTGTGACTTAAGCTTACATCCAAGCCTAGCAACTGTGTTTTAACCATAACAACAGTCATTCAACTATCCATTAAGGATCAAGGAAAGGTAAAGGGCTGTGCTTCATATGTTGCTGAACTGCAACTGACACTGAACAATGCCAGCATAACTACTGTGGACGAAAACTGTGAGCTGCAGTCCAACATCAACTGGAGGGCTACATTTTGCCCTCTTCACTCTAGATTAATGGAGACCATGTTTATTTCCTTTTATAATCTACAGATTCAACAACACAGATATACACCAAATAACGTGTTGAAGAATAAACAAAACTGGCCTGTAAAGACTAAGGAAGATATACTATTTTTAAAAATGTGTATCTAAGAGATTCAATATACTATAAAAACAGTTTCACATTGGACATTTCAATAAATGGGTATAATTCATTCATTCCATATTGCAGCTGCCATGATACAACTATCACAATACAACAGAGAGCATAATCACATTTACCCCTCAGCTGAATTATGGCTCATAAATTAGTTTAATGTCTCCTTATTTTGTTGCACAACCATTTTTGCTTTATTATTATTATTATTATTGCTGAATCAACCTTCTTGCATGGATATAACACTGGGTTAGATCATATCCAGTTCTTTTCACTGATTCCCATTCCTTCCCCATAATTATTAATTGTTCTCTTATCAGATGCAGAAAACAATCTTTGGCCTGTTACAGACTGCCAAAATAAAGCTGCTTCGGGTCTCTTTGGAGGTATGCTGTTTAAATGATGCATGCATCCTAAGAATCCGGAAGCTGCACCACAGCTGCACTCCAGTGCTTAGGAATGGAGTGTGGCTTTGGCGCAACCTCTGGACTCTTAGGACCCATGCATCATTGAAATAGCATACCTGCAAAGAGACCCGAAGCAGCTTTATTTTGGCAGTCTGTAACAGGCCTTTGTATTATCAGAAAGGAGAAACTGTCAAAAGAGCACAGAAGTGAACAGAAAATCTTAGGACTCTAATCACTAACCAAAGAATTACTCTTTTATACCCTCATCCCATCTTTTAAAAACACATATACACAATTAAATTCAACTTGCATTCATCAAGAACAGGCAGGCTTTCCTAACTGCTATTAGCAACCCAACCAATGTTCATTCAGACCTATGAAGGAATAACAGAATTACAATATTCTGTTTCATGTGATTTTCTAAAATGCACTGTAATACTGGCCATATTGGTCTCCCTAATGACTATAAGTGTGCCCCAAAATTGACTGTTAGCCCAAGAATGGGACAAGTAATCTTTCTAGTAATCTAGAAGTCTTGGTCTATGTATGTGCCGTATTTCAGTTATCGAACATGGAAGTAGCTTAATTTCTTTGGTGTACAATGTTAAAGATGAGATACACCACAAAGAATATAAGCTACTTAAACTTGCCTCACTCTGAGGGGAATAGCTGTATAAATAATCTTTTTTCAAGTATTTCTTGTTGTTATTGAGATTCCCTAGGCTATGTGTTTCATGGCTCTTGCCCATGGATGATTACCATAATTTCAATATCCCTGTATGTCAGTGAGAGAAATCTACATAACTCTTAAGGGCAAAGAGACTGTTCCAAGCCCATTAGACTTATTGGATAAAACATTCCAAAATATTTTACAGACATTTAGAACAAACAGCACTTGTTATTAAAAACATGTATAAAACCAACACTCACTGTAAAACATTCCAAAAATACAAGAAGACATACAACTATTATAGGATACAACCACTGAAAAGCAAGGGACTCTTCTCCCCCCACATTTATTGGCAATAGCAGCAGTTGTGCCACACAGGCAAATACAGAGATTGCTTGACACAATACCCCCAGAAAACAGTACAAGGAAAGGCTTAATGCAGAATCTGCTACAAGCATGCCAGATTTCAAGCACAGAAAGCAGCAGTCACAGCTTGAATCACCCTTTGACCAGCAGAAAGGGCTGCACCTTATACAGACAGTTTGCAAGAAGTTTTTTCCCCCAGGTAGCAGCAACAGAAACAAAAGCTACTCATTTAAAGCACCCACATGTGCCATGCACACTCCCTCACAAATCAGAAGCACCTATGGGGAGGAAGTGTGGCCTGCTCTACTGGCCAAGATACATGGTTAAGTGAGTTGTGCCTTTTATAATAGAATACACAGTTCTACAGGCAATCATGGAACACCTACGCTACAGGAGGCACACATGCCAGATATGATAAAAAGTGCTTACTGTTCCCTGACTATTAACCTAATGCCTGAAAACAGAAGAATTTGCTCTTCTGCTATCCACCTTGGTTAACAAGCAGGGAAGGGAGAGGGTATAAAATTTCATAGTAGCTGAGCAAACACTGATTGTATATTTGATTTAAACATGCAAACAGATTAAGCACTGCACCACTGACATGCCTTGCCCCATTGCTATGATCCAGGAGTCAGCTGGGAACAGGCAGCTGACCATGAACATGGCTCTGTGGGAGGTACAGATTTCCATTTGCTCTAAGATTGCACTTTTGTGCCTTTTCCAGTCCAATCCAACTGTTTTATTAGAAACATGTTTTCTCTTTTAAAATCACAAGAATTTTGCAGATTATAAAATACAACTTTCTGCATGAACTCCATCATACATAATACACAATTAACCATCAATGTGGAGTTCCCCATTGCTGGCAGTTCAAAGTTTGTATGAGGATTTGGCAACTTTTATAAGACAGGTCTTAGTGTGAAAATGATTAAGCTGGGTTTGAAAACTCCCAGGATGATTTTTTTTATATAAATACTTTAAATTGGTATCTAGAAATGCAAACATGTTCTCATTTCTGAACATGTGAAATGCTGACTTCTAAGTGTTCTAACACTGTCTTTAGCTATCCTACATATTCCATACTATAAAGGCTGGGATTATTCCAACTTCAATTATTGCTATCATCTAGTTTGTAGAGAAATTTTGATTGTCATCTATATAAATACATACAAGCACAGGCGAACACATATATGCACAGAAGCAAAAATATATATTTTATTTCTGATCTCAAATATATAGAGATGTTTCTAACAGCTTTCCTAGTGAACAACACACATTAAATTCCTGCATCCTTTCATTCACTACTGAACCTGTAAATTCAAGCTATTTTTTATGAACCTGTAAATTCAAGTGAGTTTTGTAGACAGCAGAGAGTATTAAAATGAGATGCTCACTCCCTGCCCTGACCAGCAAGGAGCAGGAATTACAAGGTAGAGAAATAAAGGTCAGGATTAAAGTCATGCTAAGTTGAAGAAAACAAAAAACACTTTATTTTGACAGCCAAATATGGACTCTTCTGCAATAGTAATGAGAAGCTGTATATATTTGAAAAGCTTGCTCATTATAAAGTATTTGAGAGAATGATAACATTTAATTCTTTGAGATAGGGAGGCAAAAGATGTCTTTCAAATGCAGACTATCACTGTGTGCAATCGTTTGAGGAGGGAAACCGCCAATGGGGAAAAAAATCTCTCTAATCTTTCAATCATACTTTCTCAAGATGCTTTAAAAGGATTTTTAAAAAATCTTTTAACTATCCAGTAGAAAGGCAGATTCCTTTACAGAAGTATAGCTATTCAGCTTTTTAAAGAATTTTAAAATAATTTGGTTTCCATATTCCAAGATTAGAACTCATTCTAATTTCTCAGATTCTAGACAAGGATAGATGTTGAGAGGCAAAGAGAAAATGTGGACCAAAGGAGAAAGTCTGTAGTACTGTATAAAGAAGCCTATCTCCCATATAGAAAGGAATCAAGTTTAAGATTAAGCAGAATGCCCCCAACAACATTTAGTCTGGCTTGAGAGCCCTGTTCCAAAGCTGCTAACAGGAAAAGCGTGTACTTTGATAGGGGATACTGTAATTTTCCAACACCAAGATAATGCAGGATTAAAGACTACAGCTGTAGGCTTTAAAGCATACCAAGAAATCCACTGCAATCCCAGTTTGAAAAAGTCATGTTGGTTTTGATGTTTTGTTATGTAGATAGCATGTTACTGAGAATTAGGTGATACAGTACTGTATTTGGAGTTCATGTGATCACAGAAATCCAGTTAACATGATGTTTATCACACTATACTCTTAAAGTGCTACTATTCCACTCTGCCTGAGAATTCTAAATACCCCTCCTTAAAACTGCAAATCCCAGAATGCAACAGGAGGCAGCTAGAGGAGTCAAAGTGGAATAGTAGCACTTTAAGAGTATAGTGTGATAAACATCATGCTCTTCCAAACAAAGATAATGCTATATCTAATTCACACATCAATACACTCTTCTGCAGATAACATTTAGATTAGATGGACCTATCCCAGAGCAATCCTGAACTGAGTCTTATATTTATCTGAACTTGAACAATATTCAAAACAATACTCTTATCAAAATCATTTTGAAGGATCCATGTTTCCCAAAATACAAAACGATTTTTGTCCTCCTCACATGTCAGCCTCAAACTCCTTCTGAACAAATGATACAATCTTATAAATCCATTATTGCTGTGTTAATATCCTAGTGCTGATAAGAACTCCCCCAATATCTGCACAAGAATCTCCGACTGGACATAGAGAAAGGGGACCCCAAAAGCCATCAACTGGCACATAAAAAAGGAGTCCAAAGGATTTTGAGCTATGTGTTGCCCAACTGAGGAAATAGTGCCTTGAAGGAGCTGGTTTGCCACCCTAATTCTGTCAAAGAGGTGGAGCGAGTACTGCATCACCCTGCCAAACAAGGAAGCAGAGCTACCTGGGGTCCTCTCTGATGACGAAGAGATGGAGTTTGCACGTCCTGCACCATCAGCCGCCATGTTGTCTTGCTGGGTCCCTTTGTTGTCCTGTGGGAAAAGATATGGAAACACACAATTTAATGTGTATATAATATAAAAAGAGGCAATACTCAGTGACCAGTTAGTTGTTCCTTCATAGAAAACCAGACACTAGGCATGCTTATGGCTAGTTCAGTAACTTACTGTATATAATCATATATAAGTCTAGAAATTTAGGTATAAAAATTGACTCCCAAAACCTGAGTCGACTCATCCAGGGTCAATGTAAGTACTGTATTTATATATATGGTAAAAGGCAAGAGTTTAATCTGACCTAGAAGCACTGGCCCCCTTCGACTCTCTCATCCATCCAGCTTTTAGTATATTCACTTATAGTTACACCTGCTGTAATTTTGTCAGTTCTTTGGCATTGTTTTCCTTTACTTTGTCCTTTACATCCTTCGTTATATGTGTCTAAGTTTTATCCTCGTCTTATTCACGGGTCATATCAAAATCCATAATTTTGGGCCCCAAAACTTGCCCTTGACTTATATATGGGGTCGACTTCTAGTCAAGTATATACTGTACAGTACGGTAGTACTTCTAGTAGGACATTTGGTATTATATGCTCCCTTTCCCTACAGCACTGCTTTGAAGAATCTAGTCTCATCTGTCTTGTTACTCTGGGCTCCCAGCAACTGCAACATCTGGGTAGGGAAACCTCCTTTCAACCTGTTGAGGACGACACTGTGTTCAAGATAACCTGTCAGGGATTACATACCAGTGGTAGGCAGGTCTTAAGCGAGCAGTGTATAGAGACCTAGTCAAAAGCAGGGCCCTCTCCCCTCTCCTCCGCCCCCCAAACCCTAACCCTTCCCCCCTTTCAACTTCAGGCCACTGGATGAGGAACACATTGCTTTAAGAAATGAATGGACCATTTGCAGAGGGCATCTGAAATTAAGCCTCAAGTTACCGACACCTGATCATTGGTGTGGGGAGTTGACATGTTACATCACTATGCCCCTAAGCCAGGGGTAGGCAACCTTTTTGAGCCGGGGGCCGGGTTGCTGTCCCTCAGATAACTGGGGGGCCGAAGCCAAAAAATAAATAATTAAATAAAAAAAATTAAATATATAAATAAACCAGGACAAATGTAGGACAAAATTTTCAAATGGAAGACACTTTTTTTTAAAAAAATGGAGGACACGCGAAAAAAATTGCTGATTTTTAAAAAAATGTTAATATAAATGCATGTTTCTGAGGCTTCTATAGACAATTGCCCCCCAAAGGCCCCGGTGGCAATCGGCGGCAGGACCGGGCCAGGGGCCGGTCCCAAGGCCTTGTTGGGCCGCATCCGGCCCGCGGGCCGCAGGTTGCCTACCCCTGCCCTAAGCCTTCCTCAGTCATCATCTTCTTAAAATAAAATCTTACTAGTTTTAGTTTACTGACAGCCATCTTGGATGCATATTTTCAGGCAGTTACGCAGGGTGTAAATATTTAAATACAATAAATCATTTAAATATGCAGTATAAAACTAAGCAGCAAGATCACGTACTTCACATTTTAATATTTCATTAAAACATGGGTGTGTAAAACCATAGATTCTGCTACTTGAAGCATTATGTTGGGAGATTATATAAAACCAACTACAGAAATGAAATAAATGTTTGTTACTTTTCTAAAATTGGTCCTTGCCCAGTTCATCGGAAATTCAATGTATTTTCTGAGGATAACATCTCCTTTTTAAAATTATGGCCACGTTTTAATAATTAGCCACTATGCCTTGATTTTGAAATCATACCTGAAACAGTGTCCTGGTAAAAATGTATCTCCCCAAAATACTGTGAATAGAAGGAAATGATGCGAAGGAGTGCATTTTATTATTTTTCATAACAGATTGGAAATATTGATTACATGCTATGTATTTTTACCTGTTTTTATATACCTATTTCCAGAACTCTTCCTTGATACTACTATTTTGAATTCATAAATTTCCCCATTAATTTTTTGGATTCAGAGGCCTACAGCTAACAAGTCAGGCAAGATAACTTGTGATTCATATGTGATGCAGGGAGATTATGAATCTCCTGCAAGAACAGCCTTCCCCTTCGAAACAACTATGAACCACTTTCTAAGGCAGTCTTACTGAATCAAGGCAGAGAAACAACTTACCTTTCCTGACAGAGGGCCCACTGCTGGTCTCTTCCTCTGTGCATAACCTGAAAGTCTGTAACAGTAGTGAGGCTTGCAATAGAATTTTCCTGCAAAGAGAACAAGAGAGAGAACAAAAATGAGATACATGGAAGCTGCAGTCTGATTACACTGTGCAATGTTAGTTTCCCGGAACCTTCTCTATCCTGCCACATCCAACATACATGGAGACAACTGCGGCTACAAGTTTAATTCAGGTTAATTTCTTTCTTTTTCTGAAAATAATGGATTTTCCATAGGGTGTCTTCACAGTCATTAAATCAACAGCCAATCAGTCACCAGAGTGGCCCCGGGAAACTTGTATGGTATCATACACTAACAAAGCAGTACTGTTTAAGGAACAAAGGCAGTATCACATGAAAATCTGGCAAAAGTACTGCTGGAAGAAGCAAGAATCAATGAAAAGAAGGAAGGGATGGGCATTAACTCCATCCCGACTAATGTTTTGTAAGGAGCTCAAGAGATTTTTGCTGAGAAGCATGATAAAAATGTTTCAAATAAATAAATCATGACAGCCCAGATGACATCAAAGTTCAAATCATTAAAGTTGTCCTGAATAATTTTCTAACACAGCAAGACATAGGCACTGAGCATCTAGTTGAGCTCTATCTTTCATTGTGTTGCTGAAGGTTCTCAACAGAAAGGATAAGACTAAGCTGAATCCCACAATCAAGATCCTGGAGAAATGAGAAGCTATGAATTCACTTTATTCTTGGATAACCATATTAAAACATATGGAACCTCAGCTCCTACAAAATTTGATGGCCATGTTCCCAAGACCTTCCAGGTTAGCCATATTAACATCAACATCACTTTTTATTATTGTTAGGAGGCTTAAGGTTATTATTTTGTCCACTGAAGTTCAATATACTTACAGTACTTATATCCAATATTTGCCTATCTGTTTTTTAAAAAGCTAGGGCATTGTTGTTGTTGTTGTTGTGTCTACAAGTTGTTTCTGACTTATGGTGACTCTGACATGAACCTATCCTGGGGATTTCTGGGACTGAGAGTGTGTAACTCATCCAAGGTCACCCAGTAGGTTTCCATGGCTGAGAAGGGAATCAACCCTGGTCTCCAGAGTTGTAGTCCAATGCTCAAACCACTACACCATGTTGATATTTTATGGCATTGCTATCTCAACTAAATTCATTCAGCAGTAATTGCTTCTTTTTTTAAAAAAAAAAGTCATATAAACTGTATTGAGTCCAAACTTAATTATGTTTAGAGTAGACCCAATGAAACTCTCTGAATAAATTAGATTAATTTAAGTGCTTTTACTGTATTCATGACTGCAATCTAATCCTTATGCATCATTCAGACCCAAAGCATCTCTCTCTCTCTCTCTCGGCACTTGGACAACTGATAAAAAAAATAAAATAGAAGTTCTTAAAATGAAAAACTAAAAAGTACATTCAACTCCAATTCAACCAGCTTCAGAGGGTGATCAGAATGTATATTTCTTGGAACGGCCTGCCGGATGAGATCCGTCAAATTGCTAGCTTAGACAGCTTTAAAAAGGCTGTCAAGACAGATCTCTTCAGGCCTTTCCTGAATAAAAGTGCCCGGCCACAGAATGACTGCCCCTCACATCATGTATTAGCCCACCGCTCTGCCCTTGTTATACGTACTTTTTTAAATTCTGTTTTAATAGATATTTTAATTGTAACATGTTTAATCCTGTTTTAAGGGGGGAATTTGGGACACAATGTTGTGAATGTGGATTTTAATGTGTTGTGAGCCGCTTTGATTGTCTCATCACAGAAAAGCGGGATAAAAATAAAAGGTTTATTTATTATTATTATTATTATTATTATTATTATTATTATTAGATGAACTGACTGCTAAGCAATGAACTGACTGTGTAGATATCCTACAGTTTATTTCAATGCCTGCTTATTTCTAATGATTTAAACTAATTTCGAGTCCTTATACACTAAAGGATAAATTTCACTCACCATCCACCAAATCATAGGCGTAAGATGATAAACGCAGAGTGGTGGCACAGTATTCACATTTGAAGCAGCTGCGGTGGAAAAATTTGCCTTCAGCACTCAACCTTTCCATCACATAGACCCGCTTGTGGCAGAAGAAACAGACGTCACTGCCTCCCAAATTTGGAGGGAACTCCTTTTTCAATGAACCCTAAAACAGAAAGAGCAAGGAAAAACCTAGAGTTATCAGCTTGCCTTTGCTTCTGCATTAGAATAATTCTGGTATCCTTCATAGGTGAAGAGGAAGCTTCCAAGTAAAAATACCAAGCAGGTACCTAGGGGTAATTCAAAGGCCTTAGCATGGACACCACAGAAAGCATGACTTCCAGTCACCTGAAAATGAAGTTTGGTAGTACACAGTGAACTAAAGAATCTGTAAATAGTACAGTTTGTTCACACAGCCTTGTCACCTTTCTATACCACCCATCTCTAAAACAGGAATGACGACAGATTACTTACCTCATGGTTGTGAGACAAAAAATGGGCAAATAATTCGCTAACAAATAATACACAATTCAAGAGAAAACTGGAAAATAAAACAAAACACAGTGGGTCCTCCACGTTCGCTGGAGTTAGAGGCACAGGATTCTCATGAAAGTGGAAAAAACATATTTTTTTTTAACCTGAGGTTAACCACCTACCTAGGAATTACTTGGTCCTCCAGTGCAATTTTCTGTAGTCAACATCCACCAAAATCTGACCAGAGAATCATGTTGGAAGGCCTACAAATGTGTAGAGCAATGTTTTCTCTAGGAATTGTTAGCGCTTCACTCACAACTCTACGGTCAACTCCCAAAGAATTGCGCTGGAAGACCTAGAGCTTCCTAGAGAGAACACGTTACTCAAATCTGTGAACAAGCAAATCCACAAAAGTCAAAGCCACAAATGTGAAGGGCTGACTGTAATGGATCATAATAAAGTTCTTCTCTTATCCGGGGAGAAAACTGCCACTGACATTAAGGCTTGAACAGTGATGGTCAAATAGCATCTCCATACAAGAACTACAAAGATGCCATCTAGCTCTGAGTGACCAAGATTTCCTTAACTAATCAACTGGAGGACCCACAAAGTCAGGTGAGGGAAGAAGCAAGGAAATGCTCATTTCCTTTCACTAAACACTGAGGAAACACTAGACTCAATAGTACAACGTCTAAGGAAGAACCTTCTAATTTCTAATCACAATGACACAACACCTTCTGTACTTCATTGTCTTACCAGTTCCTTCTTGTCTAGAAGGGTTTTAGGCTGGTCCTTCCTTTGAAGCTGATTGGCTATCTGCTCAGCCAATGAGCTCACGCCTCCTGTATACATCTTTATATACTTCTATCGGATGAAGGTAAAGGGTAGGGGACATTAGACGAAGAAGAAAAAAACGAAGGAAAAGAGAAACAATAAATGCATGAGGAAAACTAAAGATGAAAAATAGTGGGGAAAGGTGGTGAAGGGCAGTCAAACCATGCCAAGACAGTGGTAAATGCAAGCATGTGTGGCACAGCATCTGCCATGTAGGTGATGTCAACAATGACTGGTGTGGTCAGCATTTAATGTAGTTATTAATGGCTTGCCACACAAAGACCTGGTCAGAGACTACTTTTCTTGCCAGAGAATTACACCGAGAAGTGGCTGAAAGATGAAAGGCCAAGCTATTTCAAATTCTAGCTCCCCAAAATGCTTCCTCACAAGTAACGTTACAAAGATTAAATTCTTTCTATACCCCATTTTTTTTCTCTTGACTGATAATAAACAATAGTCTCCTCATGCGGTGAAATCAACTGAGGGAATTGCCAGCTTCTGATTCTCTATTACATTCCACAGTTGAAGAGTAATGTGGAAACACTCTTTTCATGGGGATACCCAATTACTGGGATACTATGAATATTTATGATACTCCAAAATATACACTGGAGAATAGTGCAGTTTGGATAAAAAGCCATGTTGGAGTAAATGGCAGGGAAAGATTGTAGGAAGGATTTAACAGTCCTGAATTTATTGGTATCTGCAGCATGCTCAGGAATAAATTCTCCTTTGCAAGATTGCAAAAAATGCCTCAAGAGTCAACATGGTATAGTAGCTTTCTTGGACTATGACTCTGGAGACCAGGATTTGAATTCCTGCCATGGAAACCCACTGGGTGAACCTGGGCAAGTCACACTCTCTTTGCCTCAGAGGAAGGCAAAGGCAACCCCCCCTCCCCCGAACAAATCTTGCGAAGAAAATGCTGTGATGGGTGTGCCTTAGGGTTGCCATATGTTGGAAAATGCTTGAGGACAAACAACAAGAGCAACAAAAAAATGCCACACAATCTTCACTGCTTCAAGAGCTATTTAGACAGCACATTACACCTCACAAAAAGTACACACACAGTGTAATGTTTCAGAAATATATTGGAAAGGAATATACGGGCAGGGAACCGTCTAACTAAAAAGACTGTATGTACAGCGCTGTGTAAATTTACAGCGCTTCATAAATAAAGGTTAATAATAAATAATAATGGAACATATGGAGACCTCTCCACAGATCCATGCCTCCCCTCATCTAACAAGTCACAAAAGCTGCATCATCCCAATCTAAATATACAGCAAAGGGAAAAGTAGAAAGGGACTGCATATCCACTTTGCAGGAAAACATACTCAGAAAATAAATGGGATCAGTTTTTTAAAAGAGATTGCTTAAAGGTTGTTCCACTTACTGCAAGTGAATCTACTTCATACAAAGGGGCACAGGGTAGACCTGCAAGCCTGTCTAACCATCTTCTGACTAGAGATTGCAGAGATCTGAGGAGGGTGGGGAAGTTCCACTAACTGTTAAGAATCCCAGGAACATAACAGCCCTGACAGATCAGAACAAGGGCTGATCTGGTACAGCACCACCATCCATTATGCTAAAAGCCACTGAGATGTACAGAAGCAAAGCATGAAGGCAACTTGTATTTGGAGATGAATGAGATAGGAGTTATTTTGTAAAGAAACAGTTGGTGACATTCAATAACTTGATTAATGTACTAAGTGAAGAAATGCTCTATTTCATTTGTCCCAAACCTAGTGTTAATCTATTTCACCATGTGACAGAGTAATAGTATTATGCAAAGGAGAAGTCCTCATGAGCCAACCTAATGCCATGATTAATTTCATATACTCTGTTATGCCCCATTTTGTTCTAAGCTGACAATATCCAAGCATTTTAGCTTTGTCTAGTACAGAAGATTCCCTGTTTTCTTTATGATTATCTTAGTTGCCTCTTAAGCAACCCTGCAGGATCCATTTGGATATGGGCTAACCAGAACTATAGCCACTACTCAACATGAGACTGCATAGTAGATTTATATAGAGACATCACATTCCTTAATATTTTGCAATTCCTTTCTGAACTGCTGCAGCATAGATTTTTACTGAGTTTTGCACTAGTGAATCAAGTTCTCTCTTTTGGAGAGTTGCCACCAGTTAGTCTCAGGGTATACATGAAGTTGATCAACCCTCCCCCTATATGAATCTCTTATTCAAAAAATAAGCCTCCGTATTTGTCAGGAGATTTTCGCTTGTGGAGGGAAGACTTTGGTTTGTGACTCCTTTGTTTTTCCATCCCATGAGACAGTGTTGAATATAAGAGTTGTGGTAAGATAGTCTTTGCTTTCAAACATTTTTAACAGACTAGTAAACACATTGCCAACCACCCCTTCTTCCCAAAATATTTTACCCACTGGTTCATCTCCTCTTCCCCCTGGGCAGAAGACAGGCAGAAACTTCACAGGATGGAGCCCTACTTCCCCCCACCCCCTCAAAAAATTCAGAGACTGTCTGATGGGGTGAAGACCTCTATCTGCTAAAGTCAGAAAATTGGGCCCTGGCTTTAGATCAGAACCAGACTTTCCCAAAGATTCCAATTTTAACAGCTAGGGCAGAAAGGAAAATTCAATAATCAACCAGGAATTTGTTTTAAAGCAATTAGTTAGAGGCATAGTGTCAAAGACCACAAAAGTAGTTTTGTGGTAATGTTTAGAAGTACAGTATTACTTTAATTTGTTGTTCTACAAAAATAAATAACTACTTTTTGGTTACTTAAAAAAATCTTCTGAATGTTGCAAGCTACTGGCTTGTGATATAAACAAACTTGCAACCATCCACTTCATAATTGTTTTAACAAGGCATAAAAGAAGCCAGCACTTGAACCCTATGATATCCTTCTTCCTCCATTTAATCTGGCCACATACTCACAATGATAGGTTTTAACTCTCATTCACTAATATTGTAGCTAAAGGGTGAAACAGATGGGCAAACACAGGTAGTGGCCCAAATCCGCCTTGAAGTCAGCTGAAAAAGGCAAAGATCTGCTTCTTTTTTGGCTGGCTTTTCCCGTCCTGTTGCAGCCCCATGATGTTCCGGCAGCATGTGGCATCTAAACGCCACACTGCCGGAGCATCTTGAAGCTGCCCACATCTAGGCAGCCAGACGGCTTCAAGACATCTTGGGGGGTGGGGGTGGCGGTATCTAAATGCCACATCGAGCTAACTTTTACAGCCAGTCTGTTCTGGCCTTTGGTTACACCTTCATGAATGGGCAAAGAATTAAGGCAACTAGATACGTCACAACTAGCTGGTTATATCAAAGCTTTACTCAGGAATATAAATTCTATCTAATTTTCAACTCCAGCCCATAGGATTGCATCATTTGAAAGGATTAGCTGCTCAATGGGAAGACAGGTATCTGCATGCTGCCTGTTCCATCTTGTAGAATTAGGGAACATGAATTAATATAACAAATGAAATGCTTCCTATAGACCAAATTCCTTGAATTAAGGGTAAGGCAAGCTGAAAGCATCTCCTACTCAATATACATTGCTCATCAAGGCAAGCGTGATTTCAGTGTAAGACGTTACAGTATAAGATGTAGAAAGCATTAAGGTGATTTTGGTTACATACAATAAAGCAGAAAACAAGCATTTACTTCCTGGAAAGACTGTTCATAACCAAAGAAAATTTCCTCGCTGCAGTCCCCATTCCTATCAATGTTTGATCCCCGATATGAAAACCTTTCTACTATTTTTATTTCCTCATTGTCTAGGTTGAATTTATGTAAATGCTCCGTGTTTTCTTTATGTTCAACAGCAAGCCTGCCTTCGCACTTTTTTCTTTGATCTTGCTTAGTAGTTGTTTCATGTCTATGAGGTTTTCTGCTAGTATTATGGTGTCGTCAGCATATCTCAGATCACTGATATTTCTTCCTCCTATTTTCACTCCTTGTCTGACCTTTTTGCCAATTGGGAATCATTCTGTTTCTCCATGTTCTTCTGTTCTGTCAGTAGCCTCTTGTCCTGAGTACAGGTTCCACATCAGGACTATCAGATGTGTTGGCACTCCCAGGTCTTTAAACCTTTCATGATCTATGCAGTCACATGCTTTGCTATAGTCTATAAAGCACATGCTAATTTTCTTTTGAAATTCCTTGGTGTGCTCGATTAGCCATCATATGTTTGAAATGTGGTCCCTAGTGCCTCTTCCTTTTCTGAACTCTGCTTGGATCTATGGGATTTCTCTTTCCATGTATAGTTGGAGCCTATGTTGCAGAATTTTGAGCATAATTTTGTTTGTGTGGGAGATTAGTGCTATCGTTCTGTAGTTGCTGCAGTCCTTTGTGTCTCCTTTTTGTGGATGTGGATGTATATTGATCATTTCTAATCTGCTGGCCATTGTTTTGTTTTCCGTATCTGTTGGCATACATTGGTTAGCACATTGACTCTGTCAATGTGGACTGCAGCAGTTCAGTTGGAATATCATCTATTCCTGGAGACTTGTTTTTTGCCATTTCTCTTATTGCAGCTTCCGCTTTGCTTTTTAGAATTTAGGGCTCATCTTCATATGGCTGTTCATATGGCTCTTCGTTCCACGTGTTCTTCATGTTGTCATCTCTTTTACATAACCCTTCTGTTTACTGCATCCAACATTTTTTCATACCTCCCTGGTCTTGAATTATTTTTACTGTCATAGGGTGTCCCGGTCCTTGGTTCACTATTACCACTACCACTATTACCACTAACATCACCATCATCACTAACCAAACTTTGTTTTCAATTGATAGACTGAACCCAGGAGTTCATCCTGATTTCAATATCTCATCTGAGAACAAACTACAGTCAGTAGTATTTATGGTGGTGCTAGTTCAGACATTAAAGAAAAACAGTGTTATTCAGAAGGAAGAAAATTACAGTGAAGAAGAGCATTGGCCTGAGGAACATGGAAGAGCAGAAAGGGAAGAATCACATAAGCCCACAATGCATTCCTGATTACCAAACCATGGTTAAATGATGGTGTCCTATGGTATCCCTATAAGAGTACATTACTGATCTGGGGGTGGAGCCATCCAGTTATGGATAAGAGATTCAAGATTCTATGGTAGGTGTGTTGCTTTGTAAAATGTTTTGAGAGTTTTCCAAACAAACTGAGCCCATAACTTTGAAACATACACATATACATTATATCCAATTCTATAATACTGTAGTTGCAATAATCAAGACAGAGGCAGCCTAAGCTTTCTTATTTGTGGGTGCATATGCTAAGCTCTGCTGAATCAAGGCAAAGACAACTAATCTGCCTAGCTTTATCCAGCGGCACATTTTTAAGTGGCAGGAGATGGAGTAGGCCAAGGTATGCAGCCAGGTGCAGCTTGAAGCCCCACACCATGCTACCTGTCTGAAGGAATCAGATGAAGGAGAAGAAGGGCGGCTGGAAGAGCGGAGGCTACAGGAGAGCTCCCACTGTTCAACCACAGATCGACGAGATCGCTCAGTCTCTGGCTATAAAATAAAGATGAGAAAGTCAGAAGATGGCATTTTTAGAGGCCACATTTATAGAAGCCTTTGAAAACAAGAGAGGTAGAGATATCTTTTCTTACAGGTGAAGTAGAGCTGGAGGTTTGCTCTACATGGCCTAACTTGCCACCCTAATTTCAACTTATCAGTTGTTTGGAGAAATGTTGAACACTGAATCTAGGAGCTAATTCCAGTTCTGAAAGAACTTTTACCACTTATCTTTCAAAATTCAGAAATTAGTATCAAAATTAAAGAGCTTTATGATGACTGTGAGCTGTGAACTCTTTTAAATTGTATACTAAGAAGTGAAAAGAAGTACAAAATGGAATTTGGAAACTTAAGAAGAATGGAATGGAATTGTATCTTTTAGAAGGAATAAAAACATTTTAATCAGGAGCCAGAATCTCTGAAAGGAGAAGTAAAAAAAAAATCCTTCTAAAACTACTATATGGTAATAGTTGGAGAATGTGAGGCTACCAAGTAAAATGCAACAAAATCTGTATTATCATTTATGAGCCTCTTCTACAGCATGACTATTTTTATGTTGTTTAAGTCAATGTACAGAAATAATTCATATTTAAATTTAGCAATAAGGTGAAATACATTTTACTCATTTATGTGGGCATAAAAACATATTTTGATTCCCATCTGATGACATGGATAACTGTGTGTGAACACAACTGATACATTGACATACTAGATCAATAAAGTAGAGTAGATACTAGGAATATGTATGTTTCTTTACTTCCTTTAAAAATGTTTTCCAAGCCTGTCTGGTAGCTGGGATTTATAGACTGTTGTGGTTTTGGGTTACTTCCTAGTTCCTTTGTTTTGGGTTACTCGTTAACAAGTTAATTTTATAGATCCTTGTTTCCAAAACCCAGTTAAGTACCACAGCCACCGTTCGATTCCAACCTGGCAAAGTAATGCTTCACTAACATTTTTTGCATGTGGCAAAAGCCTTTGAGAGACTCTGTCCTAATCCATGGAAGCACAAACTCTACTCTTGGTCAAAAGCCCATTTCAGTTTAGCAGCTTCCTTCCCACATAAACCACACTCTCTTTTATTCGTGCTACAGACATCTATTCAAAAAACAGGCAAAAGTACTGATTCAGCAAAGTAGAATTATTTGTTAGTAAAGTAACCAGAAAAGCAGAAGAATGTCAGCTTTTTTGTATGTGGAGGTTTTTGTGTAGTGAGAGCAGCTAAAGGTGTTATCTTACAACATGATAGTGTACTTATCACTGATTAACTAACAGCAGCTAATGCCAGCCATGATACAGCTCAAATAGTCTTTCATTTCTCAATCTAAGGAACTGCAAGCAGACATGAAGCCCCAGACAAACAGGAAGGCAGTCACCTGATGCCTGGTTGTTGGCCTTTGCTCCAGGAGGGCAGCCAGCTGGCTTGCCCTTTGCTCAATGGTAAGCGTGCGCTCTGGCACACGGTCATCTGAAGAGAACTGATGTGGTCTCTGAAGGATAATGGAAGAAAGTGAATAAAAGAACACTAGAAAAAAATATTGAACGAAAAAGCACAACAATTATGAATAGAAGCAAAGCTGAAAATAAGGTCAGTAAAGTACCAGATCATTCAATGTCTATAAGGTGTTTGTTAAAAGCAGAAGCAGAGGAAAAGAACAAGAGCTCATAAAATGTTTTACATAACAGTAACATCCCTCATTAGAGGGGTCCTACAGAACACACTAATAGTAGTCAAAGCTTCTCCATGTTTGATTAAGAAGCCCAAATGATTTCACTTCCACATAAGCATGCACAGGATTGTATCCTTAGAAATCTGTCAATTATGCATGTATGGTAGTGGAATAACTAATATTGTATTTAGATGCCTTCAGTGCAACAACACAGATTAGTTAGTACTAAAAGCAACTGCACTAAGAGGCAGAGAAAGCCAAGACTAAGAAATAAAGTAGACACAGTACTAGTGGGAGAAAGCGAAATGTTTAAAAGTCTTGGTTCTTTGTGGGTTTTTCGGGCTATGTGGCCATGTTCTAGAAGAGAACATGGCCACATAGCCTGAAAAACCCACAAAAAAACATGGATGCCGGCCATGAAAGCCTTTGACTTCACATGTTTAAAAGTCCTTTCTCATTTTCTTTCTTTCCCCATAATCTAACATTTTAGCCTGGTTACTTTGGAGAATGGATTAGATGCTGATGCGGTGGCCATGTGGGGAAGCCCAAAAAGTCACAAAGAAAAGCAATGACAGACACAAGATTGTATGGCCTACTCCCAAAGAAAAGCTGTTTTTCTTCTGCTGTACCATGCCAAAAATCAGTGTTGAGCTGTGCCAAACAGAAAAAGCACACAACATACTCTCTAGAGTGGGCAAAAGCTGGTACTCCTGTGAATGCCAAACTACACATACACTATGTTTAGAAACATTTTTACAGCAGCACTGCACTGAAGTATTAATAATATCCACACAAAGGATAATACCCTTCTCTCCTGCTATTCCCATTGCACTCCCCCAAGATTTCACACACCCTTCTCATGCTGTTTTGTTCATGCTATTTTACCCTTTGCTGGCTGGGACTCTGTTTTCCAGCTCGGTCTGCATGAAGTTCCTTGTTTCTCTGCAGGCAAAATAATTAGCTTAACAAATCCCAGACACACATAAGAGACAACACAGTCCTGGAAAGGCTTTCATGTTTGGCAAAGTTCATCTGAATACAATGCAAAATATACTTATTCAGTTTTAATCAGAGCAATTAAAAAAGACACTTTATACAAACTGCATTAGTAATTGGTGACACAACTGCAAATGTCCACACAGTGATAAATGAGATTCAGGAAGGAAGGACAGTTTCCAAGAAATAGCTAACGTTAGTGCATTCAAATATGTTCCAATAATATTTTTTCAATTATGGCCAGTTAACTGTAAATCTAGCAAGATATGTCAGTTGAGCTGAAGTCACCAGATTTATTTTTCATACAGAAGTCATTTTGGGGGGAGGGGGGGAACCAACAAAAACTAAACTTACTTTAACAACAGCAGGACACGAGACTTCTAATCAACTAAAATCCATAAACTAGTCCGTAATATTCCTCAAGATTATGGGTGTCTCAAAAAAGAAGACACACTTCTTTTTGGTTTGGTTACCCACCACATCCACAGAGGTACTATTTTATCAAAATGCAGCTTCTGGGAACTCACAAACTTGTTCAATATGTCATGAAAAGAGACTGACATATCTATGCTACAGCTTTGAAGACACTCTTTATCAGTTTTCTGAATGAAAGCAAAGTAAGTTATGTTTCGACTTAATTAATGAGTGTGGCTATTTTTTAAACATAAAATAATGTTTTACTTTGTGAAGACAGAATTTACAAGTCTCAGTGGCAAGTCTCCTAACAGGAAGTTATCTTTTCCTGAACACTAAATTTAAATTATGATTAGTGCCTCAGATATTCAAATGTGAGGAGAACACATTTACCTTACATTGAAGGACATCAACATGAAAATGCATATTAAGAATAGCCAGGGTCCCAAATATATGTGCCATGCTCATGTAGCTAGGGTTTTGATTTGCAATAAAAAATTACTCAACAAGGCATTATTTGGGAATGTTTTAAGGACATAAATTGGAAACCAGGACCAGAAAAGCCAGGGATATCAAAGGCCTAAAGTCACATAATTTGGTGGGATTCAAGCATTCCAAATTATTGCCCTGCTGATTAGTGGTATAGTAATCAATTGGCAGAAGTATGCGGGAACAGCAGTAGCACTGCACACAAGAGGAAGTAAAGAAAATGGAAGCAAACTAGAACCAGTAGAATTGTAAATCCTTTGCAGGCTGTCACATGTAGTATTTTGGGGACACCTTGAGTAATTGGGGGACATCTTTGCCTCTTCTAATCATGCCAGACACACAAAAAAGCTACAAGCAAGGAGCCCACAGTTGTCACCTCTAATATCCCTTAATTAATCAAAGAATTCTAAAATTATCTTTTTGATGTGGGAAGGAGCAGCACTACAACAGGCCCTACACCGTAAGTGTAATCCTGCTGTTTGTGTGCAATCACTGTCTCTGGCAAGAAAATGAAGAGAGTTACTGAAAGCCTCTGACCCTGATATAACATGCACGTAAGAATGTACATTTCATCAATGGAGAAGCAATGGACTACGGTAACAAGCTACTATAAAGAGCCCCCCCCTCCCAAAAACAAAAGTAGTTTACTGTGTTTGGGTATCACTAGAAATTGTCCCAGTTAAAGTATCAAGAATAACAGCTGAGTAATGTCAAAGTAGCTTTTCTCCAGACTGAACGTTTCTGTTCTAGGGTTTCAAGTTACTATGTACTGTATATTACAAATAATGGAGTGAAGGAAGTTCTAAATACACTAAATTAAATCAAAAAATAAAAAGAAGTATGTGTAGTTGTGTTACTGGGGTTTTCTTTGTGAGGAATGGGGTAGGATTTCTAGATGCCTCTTGTCTCTATATAGTGTGGTCACTTGTGGAAGCAGGAAGAAAGAGAAGGAGAGGGAAGGACAGAGCATGCAGAATTAATTCACCTGATAACTGGGATACCATGGAGAGGAAGTGCAAATGGAGGAGGAAGTGAGCATGATCACTTTTTTGGGGCAGGTCCGAGAACGTTCCTTTTTCCTCATCTTTGTTTCAAAACAAAGAGAAAAAACAACAGAGTAATAACAAAGCGAGAAGTATCATGATAATTGGTTCTGGTATCAGCTGTGACAAGGCCATAGACGTAAAGCTAAGGATAAGGATGGCTTTGGCCCGCCCTTGGTGTTTTGAACTTCAGCTCTCAGAAATCCCAGCCAATTAAGGGATTATGGAGTAAATTACTCCCAATTTACTCAAACAGCATATGAACTAGTAAAATAATTCCTAAATTGTACCATTTCAGGCAACAGATGGGAGATCACATGTTTGAATTGTCTCCCGTTCCACACAGAAAACTCCATTTCATGGAATAAATAGAGTAGCCTCGCCTTCTCAATTAAAAAGCCAGCACAGATGTAAATAATCACTCATTCAACTCTATGGCTGTTTTTGCCTAAAACTCCACAGCCTAGGCCCTGGGGGGGACACCTTTACAGAGAGAAGCCAGCTGCATGAATGCCATTTCAGTAACACCTGAACTGAGAACAGAAACATATAGGCTTGTGACTAAACATCATCATCATTTTTTTCTCTCCCTTGTGATTTTTAACATCTTTGCCTGATGAAGAAGTCAGTGTATCTTCGAAAGCTTGCAACATGTATTTTGTGCATTTTGTTGGCCAATAAAGGCATCAGTATTTTGTGCATTTCCTTCACAGTTTGCATGCACTAGATCTCAGAAATGTATAATCTGAAGCATGCTGGACTTGCTTCTCGCTCTTGGCTAACAAGGAGTCAGTATTGCTTCAGAACAACAGAGTGGCACCCTTGTGAAAGCTGATTCATCATATGGCAGGCAGCACCACAACTTCCTGCAATAAGATGGTGCATCTATCTAAATGGTTCATTGAACACCTGTCTGTATACCCCTGATTTAGAATAAGGAAGACTTCCAAGCATTAAAGATTTCACTAATACTGGAGACATAACTGAAATTTGAAAAATACTGGATTATGTACAAGAGGTTCTCATGTATGACCTCAAATGCAATAGTGCACCTTAGGAAAAGAGAATGCCTTTCACTGTATTGTACAATATTTAGCAATATCCACACAATCAGTTGTACAACATCTGATCTTCAAAAATAACCTGCCCCTTCCAAACAGAAATTGGTTTCAGCCACACCACACACCAAAAAATACATGGCAGTACATAAAATCTTAATTGAGTTTATTGTCTACTTAATCCTGGTGGCTGAGCCATTAACAGGACAGATAGGTCAACCATAATTTCTTCTTGGAACTAACTTTGTTAAGTATATGGAGGAGAGTAGTTCCCCCCCCCCGCCCCCCATATCAGATCACCCCAAATGAAAAGATCTGTGTTTGATCAGACCAAAAGACCATTTAGTCTAGCATCCTTTTTTCAAAGTCCACATCCTGGGAACTCCCATGAAGGAAACTGAAGGCTTCTCATGCTTCTTCCCAGCCACTGGAGTTCAGTGGCATGCCTCTTCTGACCTTAGAGGTATTATAAACCATTGTGACTAGCAGTCATCAACTGTCTCAATCTGCAGGAATTTGACTAATGCACCTTAAGAAAATCATGTACGTGAATTGTCATCAATACAATGTATGGTAGCAAATCTCATAATTTAAATACACACTACAAGCCAGTGCCACAGTGCTCTCTCTTCAGTTTTACATCTGTCTAATCTGGGTTACTTATTTTCAAGATTTGGATCTGAGTTTTCACTTCCTTAAAATTTGCAATCTGGATTCTCCTGTCAAAGAAATCCATAAACAGTTATCTTTATTACAACTAAACTTTGAGAAATTTCACATTATAAGACCTAAAAAGAATGATTCTGTGTATTTTCCATTGTGGAGACAAGGCATCATTCCACATTTGGAGAAGCCCACAGGACACATGTGAGGATTCCCCACACATATGAGAGCTCAAAACTGTGAAGGGAGGAGGTGACATAGGTTTTTTTTTAAAAAAATAAAATCCATAAATCCTCACCTGCTGATTCCCACCAAATTTAGACAAACATGGCCCTTTCCTATAACTCTTGAAAACCATAGTAGCCATCATGAAAGGTATGAGTAAGCTCAGGTGCCTCTGGCCTCTCTGTTCCTTGATATGCAGTGCAGAAATAATCCAGTTTGATACCACATGAACTGCCATGATTCAAGGCTATGGAATTCTTGGGACTGTAGTTTGTTGTACAGCAGAGCAGAGCTAAGCACCAGCCTTCTTTACCATTTTGACCTCACCCCACTCATGACTTCAAACACGCAGTTTCTAGTTTCATAAGCCTCCAATCCCACCCCATTCCCTTCGCTCACATATACATGTATAAGTGGGCATGCATGCACAAACTCAGAGACTTAAGTGTTATTAGTATGCGAATGAAGAATGGCTTTGTTATTTATAGACAGACAGACAGACAGATTGTACAGAGGTATATGAATTTAAGAAAGGAAAAATCTCTGTCCTGTTAGAATGTCATCTTCCTTTTTCCTTCACCACCAGCATGCAGGCCAATGGGCCATGTTTTTATATAACTCTTATATAAATTCAGGATACTATTTTTTCTATGTCCATACGCATGCCCGTGCCTTGAGTTTTATGATCTCAGAGATATGAATAAAGTGCCTGTAGATTCTTTGTATGCCCATATAATATACAGTATTCATCTCTGATGTTCACTACAGTACTTTGAGGATTGTTCCCTTTTGATGAAAGTGGCTATCATTATAACGATCTGAATCTGCTGTCCAGCTCTGGAAGGAAAAGGGGAGGTGGAAATCTTAAGTGAGAAAATGTAGTTGCTCCAAACTAACAAATTTCATTTTATTTCATTTATCAAGATTTAATCCAGACAAGAGGTGCTCCTGGTCAGTCATAAGACAGATCAGGGAACAGGGACTTTGCCTGTGCTGGACAGAATTACATACCACTTGAAATCTCAGGCTGGCAGCTTGGGTGTTCTTCTGGACTTAACTGTGAACCTGGATGCCCAGGTTTCAGCAGTGGTCACGGCATATTTGCACAGCTCAAACTAGTGTGCCAGCTGCACCTATTCCTCGAGATATCAGACCTGGCTATGGTGACACATTCCTTGATTATATCTCAACTGGACTACTGTAATGCACTCTATGTGGGAAACTGTTTGGAAATGTCAGCAGGTTCAAAATGCTGCAGCAAGAATGCTGACCATGTCCAGTTATGGGGAGCGTAAAATTCCCTTGCTGAAGTTGCTTCACTGGCTACCCATTTGTTTCCGGACACAAAAGTCTGGGTCATGATCAATAAAGCCCTATAAATATTAGGTCCAGGCTATCTGAAAGGTCGTATCTCCTCATGCAAACTTGCAAGGGTCCTAAGATCTACAGAGGAAGGCTTTCCCTTGGAGAAAATATTAGAAGCTATGTGATTAACTGCATAACTGTATTAACAAGTAAAACTGAAACACAGCAAGAACAGGCACAGCCAGAGGAGCTTTGCTTGTCCTGGCAAGAGTTCTTTCCCTTCAAAAGTGTCAGTAACAGACATGGGGATTTCTGTGGAACAAGTTGGCTGGCAAGATTGCATCATTAGGAAAGAGGAGCCCTGATTGTGGAGAATAATGTGAATGCAAGCAATGCCACACATGGATAATTATACCTTTGTCCAAGCAAGGAAAAATGTGATTAGGACCTAAATGTCACCCAGTATTAGGAAAGTACATCTTTATCATAGACTTAGGTGATCTCTCAAAAAGAGTGCCAGCTGATAAGACTGCAATTCAGCCCACTTATCATGGCTTTCAAGTGACTGTTTCCCAATAGATACACCAGAATATAAAATGAAGAAAACAATCAAGCTGGATTAAAGAGCTTGACAAAACCATGTCCATCAGCTATGTGAATTAGTCCTAGGGATGCAATCCATTTATTTGGAAGTAAACCGAATTCAGCTCAATATACTGAATTAAACATGCATAAAATGTTGCTATTAAAGTGGCTGATACTGTAAAGATAGAGAATAGAGCAATTCATACTGCCTAGCTGTTTAAATTCTCCTCTCAGCAAATAAATTCAATAGTTCTTGGTAATATGCCTAACGTTTAATACCAAATAAATAAGTAGTTTGAGCTATGGCTGCCCAGCTATATTCAAAGGTATTCAAGTGGCTTGGATGAAGCCCAGTCAGTATTTCCCACTTCCATTTGACTTCAAAAGGCACACATAACTTTGGCAAGGGTCTGGGGCATATGCCTTGTGATCCAACAGCTGCCACTGAAAGAAAAGGGATCTTGGAGAATAGCCTGTGGAAACGGGTAGACTGAACAATGGTATCTGCTATAAATCAGCCAAAATAAAGTTGTCAAAAGCATGAATTTACTGAGGCCAAGTTTACTTGATCAGCTGCATAATAGGCTGGTGACTTTAGCTCGTTTTCAAATCTACTTCCATTTGTTAGGCAGTTACAAAGTGATGAAATAATGTGAGAGGCAATGTCACTATTACTCTTTTCCCATTTACAAGTCTGTTTTTAATCTTGTATATGTGAACACTTCACAAATTAGTTCTGGTGGATGAGTAATCACTGTCTTGTTTTCCCTAAAACAATTTTTATCTACTTGGCTTAACACTTGAGGTAAGAAAATCTAGCCATTAGATGACTCATTACAAAGAATTTATATACATAGTATTGAAAATAACACTAGTATAGCAACCACAAGACAGAGTAGAAGAGTGTAAGACCTGATTTCTAATTATTGCTTTCGGCTAGGCAAATTCACAATTTTAAGAAGACTAAAATACAATGCAGTTCCTTTTAAAAAGAATAAAGATTGCGGAGGTTGAGTAAAAAAAATTTTTTTTAGCCTCTAAAAATAATTGGCAGAAAGCTTTCTGCCACATAGCAGCAGTCAATAAAACATATCCTACAACAGACATAGAATTATTTTGGAGAACAGAACTGCTATGAAAGTGAAGAAAAGATAAAAATGTAAGAGCAATAGCATTGCACCAATGCGAAAGAAAGTGAACAGTTCACATTCCAATGTATTTATGATAGAACACATTGACTGATAAACAGTTATCTCCTAATCTGAGTCTCTGAAAACCTTTCAGTGGTATTGAAATGTGTTAGAGTTATTAACTGAGTCCACTGTCCAAAATGAAAATCTGTATCACATAAATTGAAAGGAAAGGAATTCTGATATATACCACATAATTTTTTTCATGAGGATCCTTCAAAATAGTGATCGCAGGTCTGGGAAAGACCATGTGAATAAGATATCTTTCAGGGTACACTTAATGTCCAAAGGAGATGATTAAAGATACTATTGTTTTAAGGATTCCTGTGATACAAGTCACACCTACTTCATAAAAAGAGATACAGGTATTTATCACAAAACAATACCCATATACAGGAACAGTAGTGATGGTTTGATATGAAAAAGCAACAGCCAAGGGGTGGGGTGAGCATGATAGTTATTCACTCAGTTCTGTTTTACCTGTTTCCACTGAGGTATTGGGGCAAGGCGACCCTGCTCTCTCTGTCGGTAGGCTGGATGGCTGAGAGCACGTTCTTGATAAGGCTGGGCAGATTGTTGCATGCAGGTCATAGGGTAAAGCAGGACGAAGGCCATGGAGGGCAATAACATAAAAGGCAGAACAAAACTCACAAAGAAACCCACAAGGGGATGGGGGTAGATGTTGGACAGGGTGGTCAGTGGACAGACATTTGGGAGGGGGGAAATGGAGTAAGGAAAAATTAGTTGGCAAATAAAATATAAAATTTATGAAAAGAGGCGAAAGTAAAGAGGGGAAAAAAGGGAGATGGAGTTGTAGACTGCCATGAAAAAGGCCACGAATCAACTATCGTGGAAACTGATGGTTTTAAATAAGCTTAAGTTAGAATTGAAAGTAGTTTCCAACTCTTCAGGGTATGACATTCCTAAAACATGGTCCAAAACAATTATGTGAGCAAAAAGGTTCACTGGTTCTAAAACTGGGATGGATATAAAACCAGAATCTTACAGAGTGTTGGGCCTCAGGAACTCCCCCCCCACCCCCATATTGATGCTTCTGTTGGTCTTTTACCCTTCTTCCTTTATCACTAGGGATGGACAGAACTGGACAGAGATAAAGGGCCTGTGTCTGCAGTAGAAGGCCTAGGAAATATTGTGCGAGAGCTCTCCAGCTTCTGTTTTACTTTCATGCCCAGAGTATGCCACATTGAGGCTTAAGTTTTCATGAGGCCTGCTTGGAGAAGTCAGTCTTGCTTTGGAACAAGTAGCATGTCTAGCACTTGGAAAAATTATTTTTTCAAACTGCTATCACCTGGCTGGGTGCTTCTGGTAGTTGTAATTCAGAAAAGAAAAAAAGAACTGTTCCAAGCTATAACGCTGCTTAAGTCATACGGATTTGTTTTAATCCATTTATTCCATACCCTAAAGGCTTCATTGCTCCATCTGCAACTCACTTGGTTTGCTACTTATGATCAAATGGATTTGGTGCATGATAATGAATAAAAATGTATCTGTACTCTGGACAGCAAGCTAAATTATCTGGATGCTTTGGTGATGAAAACACTGATGTATCCAGGCAGAAAAACTAGTTATATATGGAATGATTCACAGGGAAACCTATGGAAAGTCTTTCCCCATACATTTAACAGTTACTCCTGTAATTGCAGCTTCCCAAGATGGAGAATAAAACATGGCATCCAGACCAATGGGGAGGGGTAGACGGGTGGTCACAACATTATAAAGAAGAATTAGCATGAATGGACTAGGGGAGACTGATGAGGCCTCTGCCATTTGTAGGACCAGGGTAAAAAATAAGAAATGTTCTTGAAGCTCTCTGCTCCAAAACTACTTTCTTCAAAAGTATTGCAAAGCCCACAAAAGTCTGAAGATAAAGGTCCCCTGTATGTTCAAAATGTTTAACCTACAATATGTATATTCTGTACTAGAACCGAGAGGTAACTTGTCCTTGCCCTGGCCAAACTCTAATTATTTTAAGGTCATCCCTGACCCCTCTCACCATCATCTCATTTGCTGAGCCCAGGGATTGAGGCTCAGAATAAATACAACATGTAAAAGCCCCCTGTACCTGTCTTCGTATGCCAGAGGACTGTACAGGGGCATTCTCCTCAAATTTGGCCAGCAGCTGTGTTGCCATGGACTTCACTTTATTCTGATTCCCAATGGCAGCATCAATTCTTCTCTCCGTCAGGGCACTAACCAGGGTGGGCCTCTCTTCTCGGTAGCTTCTGGAAGTGTCTTCCTGAAAAAACAGCATGTGTTATACATTAGTATGTGCTTGACATTCTTTAAGGTCAGCTTCAGTTTGGTGTACAGTTCTGATCTTTGAAGTATGCCTTCCTTACTAACCATTTGTCTTGCTCATTACTATTCCTACCCTACTTACAAAATTAAAACAGCACAATTAACTTAAATGATATATATTGTAAGCAATCTGGCAGCTGCCACTGAGGAAGCCCAGATTCCCACCAGACATCTCTGTGAGCACGACAGTACTGAGAAAAGGATCTCTCCCTGATCTCTCTTTCATAGAGATCAGGGAGGGAATTCTGTATCAGCTACTTAGTTAAGTATACTTAAAGCTGAGTATACTTAACTAAGCAACTTCTCATGTCCCACCCACTCCTAAACCTGATGGAAATGTAATTCACCCATCCTCCAGTCACCAGTAGAATGGTCCTTCTTCTCCTCATACAGATGGTACCCAGTAAAGTAGGTTGGGGGGTAGAGTTACAATCGTGAAAATACTGTAAAAATCATGACTAAGTAGTGACCCTGAATACAGAATAGTTACCTGGATTTGTGGTGGTGGTGGTGGTTTTTATGTGCCTTCAAGTAGTTTCTGACTTATAGCAACCCTAATGTGACCCAATCACTGGGTGCTTTGGCAAGATATTTTTTGGCAAGATTTGTTCAGAGGGAGTTTGTCTTTCCCTTCCTCTGAGGCTGAGAGAATGTGACTTGCCCAAAGTCATTCAGTGAGTTCCATGGCTAATTGGTGATTCAAAACATGGTCTTCAGAATTGTAGTCCAATGTTCAAAAAGTGGCTCTATATTTAGATTTATTAATCTGTAAATGTTTGGGATGCGGTTGCTCAAGTGGTTAAGACACTGACTCTGTTGATTGCAAGATCAGCAGGTTGGCAGTTCGAGGCCCGGGTGCCACATGATGGTGTGATCTCCCATCATTAGGTCCCAGCTTCTGCCAACCTAGCAGTTCAAAAGCAAGTAAATGCAAGTAGATAAATAGGTACCACTCTGGTGGGAAGGTAAACAGCATGGAGAGTGGGCAGGCCCGGAGAAATTACTTAAATAAGTAGCTGATATGGAATTCTGGCCCAGGCAGAGTTATCATGGGAAGGATTCTGGCATAAAAGCACATACTATAAGGAAAATACCATTAGAAACACTGTTACTTACGTCTTCTGACTGGCTTGTTTTTCTCCTCTTTCCTGCACCATCTAGATCTTTCTCTTTTTTATCCTAAACACAGAAAGAAAAAAAGGCTCTGTGATAATGCCTATCACTTGTTTGCAGGGCTGGAAAGGCTTAATCATAGAGTTGGAAGAGGCTTCATGGATCACTGAGTTCAATCCCTTACTCAATGCAGGATCTTCAGTTAAACTATCCCCAGCAGGTAGCCATCCAGACTCTTTTTGAAGATGTCCAGAGAAGAAGATCCCACCATCTCGCTAAGCAATTAGTTCCACTGCTGAACTGCTCTTACTGTCAAGATGTTCCATTTTAATTGCCATATCTCTATACTGTGGAATGTTGGGATTTGTAGTTTAGTGAGGTGCTTAGTTTTCCATTAGAGAAACCTAATATACTCTCCTGAAATTCAGTTCCCACCATACATTGAAAGGATGGATTACATCATGATACACCTTGGGAACTATTAAGACTTCTGAGAATTCTAAGTACTGCACCAAACTACAAATTGTGAGAAAGGGGAGGGGAAATGAAGCCATAAAACCTCACCGTTGGAGGGGCCAATAGTTTGGCTGCAATTATTGCGCTCTAGAATGTGAAAGAGTTCACTTCTCCCTTCTGAAGAGAAATAAAACTTTGAAATAATAATAAAAATCTACCCTCCTGTAATTTAAAACCATTAAACCTAGTTCTACCCTCAGAGGCAGCAGAGAATAACCCTGAACTCTCCTCTTTGTGGCAGCCCTTGAGGTATTTAAAGAGCACCATCATGTCACCTCTCAATCTTCTCTTCACTAAGCTGAACATGCCAGCTCTTCCAACCTCTTCTCATGTATTTTGTTCTTCATGCTTCTTATCATCCTTATTGGCCTTCTCTGAACCTAAAACAAAATGTCTATATACTTTTTAAAATGAGGTGCCTAGAACTGAACACAGTACTCCACATGAGGCTAATGTAGAATATAATGGGACTATCAATTCTCTATTACTTCTCTCAACTTTGAAACCTGAACAGCACTGCCAGAACTGACCATTCTGGGCCTCCCTTTATACCCATAAAAACTCCTAGTACAGCACTAAATACCAGTTTGAACTTAAGTATGTCAAGATGCACGCCATGGAACTGTATGTAGAAAGATCTTGTAGCATATTTGAGACTGGCTATTTCCTCAGATGCATTTGGACTCCACGAAACTGGATATTTTTGTGTATCTTATCCAGTCCCCTGGGAAGTCCCCATGTTTTCCTTGCTTTCTCTAGAAAGACACTTCCTGCAAGCTCTGTTCCAAAGTAACTATGGCTTACCTTTGGTGTTCGTTTCCGAGAGATGCTCTGGCCCAATTTGCTGAAGAATGAGATTGGGGATTTGGTGCTAGCAATTAAAGCAGCTTTTTCTTCTGCATTCAGTTCCAGATTGTCTGTGAGCAGAACACAGCAAAACTGAGTCTCCTACTAACAGTCTCTTAAAAAGTCCCCTTCTGAGCATTACTACAATTATTTTATCCCTTCCTTACCCCCTTGCTCCTATTGTTGTATCTGACTACACTTTCTGCCGCAAAGTGTCCATCTCAACTCTTCATTTCATCTCTTTTACATTCAAGAAAATCATTTTCACTCTTCCCCTTCAAAATCAGTCAATCCATATTTAGCTATCCTCCTTACTAAGTCAATCCATGGAAGTAAACAAGGAAAAATAATGAAAACATATTGGTAATATTTGACAAGCTGTGTACTCAGCACATATGCTCAGTTAGGTGCTATCTGTTTCTGGCCAATTACAATTATTAAGGGACTTTCAACATTAAAAATATATATAATGGAACCTTAATTCCAGATATTGCTATTAAACTTCTGATTAGTAATTTGAATTATTGCTTAAACCACCTGCTCTCAATTGAACACCACAATTTTCATTCCAACGTGCTAGGCCTCAAAAGTTCTCTAAGAGAAAGACTTTGCCGTTCTAATATCACTACAACTTCTAGAAATTACATTCTAGGCCACTTGTCACTTACCACTGGAAGGGAGGGAGTCCTTGAACATTTCATAGAACTGTGTGAGATACATGACCATGGACAACTTGTCTGGCTCACCAACTGATGCCATATCTTTGCCAGTCATGATTGGAGAGATTCCAAACTCCTTCTCAGCAATGTCAAATGCCAGCTGGTTATTCTTCTCTACACTGTGTTCGTCTAGAGAATCAAAGTCTCTGAAGTGGAAAAAACGTATTGCTTGAAAATTGTGACAGGTTTTAGTTGGGAAAACTCAACTATCTCTGCTCTCACCCTGACTCACAATGCTATCATTATTAGACTTTTCTTCATATTGTTGTTGTTTGTTTGTACTTTGCTTTCTCCCCCAAAATTGGGACTCAAAGCAGCTTACAGTCTAAAAATACAGTACAATTAAATATTTACAAAAGTGAAAATTAAAATGGAATTAAAAATTACAGTAATATTAAATACAATATTATATCACCCTTCCAGCAATTTGGACTATTCTGCATATGAATGTGCTCCCCCATTTCAAGCTCAGTTACTTACATGAGGTCAGGGCGATATCGATGGATAATGGCACACAGTGCTAGGCCACTCTTCCAAGACATTGTAAGATCGGTTACATTTACACCAGCATATCCATCCGTCTGCCTCTGACACCAGCCCAAGAGCTTACTAGAGCGAGCCACTGATTCTGAAACAAACAAATATTGAAATATCTTGGTCATCTAACATGAAAACAGATCTGCTCTTTTATATGGGTAGTACAGCTGTTGATGTGTACCTTTAAAGTTGTTTCCACCTTATGGCAACCCTAACACACACCTACCATGTGGTTTTGTTGGCAAGATTTGTTCAGAAGGGGGCTTATTTTTGCCTTCCTCTAAGTCTGAGAGAATGTGAGTTGCCCAATGTAAACCTGTAATGTCCTGACAAATGAAGATTTGTAACCATGTTTACATAATACTGAAATGAAGTTTTTTATTCTTTTTCCTGTGCATAAGAATTTGAGAATACATCATATGTTTTTAAGACTGAGGGGATCAAAGTTTTTGACATTACTGACAATCACGTCTGAACCTCTGAACAGCTTGGGAAATGTCCAAGCAATAAGAGCAAAAAAACATCAAGTAAATGGGACAGAATTGGAGCTCACCATTCCTTGATAACTTTGGTGTCCTGGAGTTCATCAAATTCTCTATTTCCAGGTGTATGTCTTTCAAATCTCCTGTATCATACAAGTGACGCACCTGTAGTATTTCAAAAAGATAAAATATATCACATCAAACATCACAGAAGAATATAAAAAAGAAATACCCTTATTTAACAATACAGGTGCTGAACTGATACTATCTTGAGTCCCACACCAGGAAAAAGGGAAAATATAAATTAATTAATAGATAAAATATATCATTTCAATGTTAAATGCTGATTTTGTTTTGTGGGTTTGGGTTTTGAAATTCTGGAAAAGCAGTATCTAAAACAAATAGTTTTTCAAAAATAAAACATGATGACAACTTGGGATAGGGTTGAAGTAGTTAAATTATGTTGTACATACAATGCACATTGGCATTTCTAGCTCAAGTGACATACCCAAATGCCTGTAAGTTCAACTTCTTACTGTTGTTGGGTTCCTTCAAGTTGTTTCCGACTTATAGTGACCCTAATTTAGCAGTTTCCTTGCTGAGATTTGTTCACACGTTTGCCATTGCCCTCCTCTGAGGCTCTGCGACTGTAACCTGCCCAAGGTCATCCAATGGGATTTCACAGCCAAGTGGAGATTTGAACTCTTGTCTCCCAGTGCCTTAGTCCAACACCAAAACCGCTACACCAATTGACTCTCAATTTCAACTTCTTGCCCACTTTTACATGGTTATTTGTTTGTTTTATTTCTGCCCTTTCCAATCAGTCATTTCTTTCTGCTCTGCCCAAAGACTCTACCCCTAACTTTCTCAACTAAATTTTAAAAAGTATCATACAAACATACAAAACTCCCCTTGGTTAGAAATCTGCAGGCATTTACCCCATATCTTAGTTTCCAACTTCCTCTCATCACAGCTTGGAAAACTTAATTTTTGGACTACCATTGCCAGAACTCCTTGGGTAGTATAACCAATGGTCTTTCTAGCAGTTGCAATCCAAAAAGTAAAATTTTCTAGCTGTGCTTTCAACCGTCTCCTCTTTCAACCATCCAAAATGATGATATGACCCACTGCTCCAGAAGTCTATCCCACATCTGATCCCACAGACATAAAACATATAGGAAAAATTAAGACAGTTCCAGACAGACACATGAAAGTCAAAAGGATTTGACTTGCACTAAGTTCACTGGAGGAGCTCATGACTGAAGCACTTACCTGGTTTGGCCGCAAGAAGTTGACATTGATGTTTGGATACCGAGTGACAGGATCAATGCTGTACTGGCTAAAATTCTTGCTCACATTCTCAGGAGTGGTCTGAGGCAGCAACCTATAGATACTCTCTCTAAGACAAAAAGACATTAATAATATGTTTTACACCAATCATTTTCAGACCAATTGATTTACTGCTTGCCAGGCAGTGTAACTGTTTCTATTTGTCATTATATAGTTAGTTGTTTGTGCCTCTGTATAAGTAATACTATTACACTCTGATTTCATGTCCACTACTGACAGAGGTTATGTTAGAAACATACCTCAAACATACAAAAGAGGAACATGTCATGTGGTTTATTATTCCTGCATTGTAAAATAAGTAACTATCTGATCAGTTTACATGAAAGCTAAAAGTGTGGCATGCTAGATTTACTAATTATATAAGATAAAGTTTACATTCCTCACCCCCCCCCCAACCTCCTGGCTTGATGAAAAATTCTGGAAAATGTAAAAATCCGCACACTTTTATTATAAATGTTTAGTTAGTCCTAATAAAGGTATTCTTCAACCGTGTATTTTGGTTATACTCCTGAACCAATACAGCTACCTTAGTTTTTATTAAGATTAACAGGCCTTTCTGATCCACATGTTTTACAAGGCATTCTGACATTTAGCTGATTATATTTAGATTTCAAGCAATCCCTTGTGAACTAGTTAGCTAGCTCAGGAGCCCGGCTCACTTTTTCCATTCAACAGAAAAGTGTTTATCTCCTGATGAATAACAGAGGTAATAAAAAAGCAGCCAACATTGATTACATTCCTTTTCAGATTCACTTAAACTGTGTTTGACTGACCGTAAGCATGTGGGAAAGTGTGTACTACGAGCACCTGCTTTATGTGCCCTCAATATGCAACAACAAGAGGGAGCCCATCTGACAGGGTTACTCTCTCATGCAGTTGTTAGGAGTACAACATCCATCTTTGAGTCAGTATAAGGCCTGAGACACTGGGGGATGTTGGGAAGAACCACTATGAGTGAGATTAGCATTTGAAAGCCATTGGGAATGCATTGGTTAGAGTGAAATTGAATAAAAAACATAAAAAGTTTGGGAAGGAAGGTTAGTCGGAGTAGGAATGACTCAGGCGTTGTCAACAATGTAGAAATAATCCAGTTTAACACCACTTTAACTGCCATGGCTCAATGCTATGGAATTCTGGGAATTGCAGTTTTGTGAGACATCCTTCTCTGTCAAGACAGTCCTGGTACCACAATAAATCACATTTGCCAGAATTCTGAAGCACTGAGCTATGGCAGTTAAAGTGGTGTCAAACTGGATTATTTCTGCAGTGTGGATGCAAACTCAGTAATTGGCAAAATAAAGACTGTGTAATTTCTCATATGTTCTTTGATACCCACTTCAATATGTTTGCATTTAATTTTCTTTGTTTGGGTATGACACCAAAGGTTAATAATATAACTACACAATGGAACAAGGAAGAAAGTAAGCATTTCTGAGAAAATGGTTGAGCTTAATCACACCACTGTTTGCTGCCTAAGCCTTTTAAGGTGGGTAAATTCACAATAGTTTACTTAAGGGGGGGATCTGTCTCAACAAATATGTGAAGTTTAGGTACATATATTTTGTATATATGGTATATTCTTTTAACATTGTAAGCCTTTTTGAATGTTTTCACAAAAGGCACGGTAGAAATAAAAGATAGCTAGCTAGCTAGCTAGCTAGATAGATAGATAGATAGATAGATAGAGTCTGGACCTAATCTGTTTTCCTATTCATTACATTTCAACAATGCTCCACTTCCTAATCTACATCACAGAGGCTACCAGTATGATCTTCTTGTCAGGTGTTTGGATCTATTCTCCCCATTTACTGCCCCTTTATCATACAATCCTATTATTCTCTCATCCACACCGGAGTAGTAGCACATGTGGCAAGATCAGGGAGTTGCTATGGCTAATATTCTATCCATGCCGACCTGGAAATAAGTATCATGGAACTCAGTGACTTATTTCTGAACAGACATCCATAGGATAACACTGGGCAGGTGTCTCTTGGATTAACCCCTGGGCAGGGTTCCTTCTTCCACATGTTAGTGAACCACCACCCTATCCTGCTTCTCCATTGGCCAGTCTGAAGTAGAACTGGGGTTTCAACAACTTTTGGAGGCCCAAAAGTTCATCTTAAAAAACAGCAACATTTTAATCACTCTGTGGTCCTTGTTGGAAGAGAATGAAACTGAATAATCATGGTTCTATTTGTTATACTGATTTTAGCATATACGCAGAAAGTTTCAAATGCCTCTTGGAGAAATGGCACAGATTTAGTAAAATATATTTACAATTATTTAGTAATATTTTCTACACAAAGCTACCAGATAGAACTTCCATATACTTTTACATCTGTAGTCAATTCACATTTTTGTCCACCCATCCAGGCACACACAGGTATTGTATTACCTCTCTGCAAGGACTTCCAAAGGGCTTGTTCCCAGAGACCAGCTTCGTACCATCCAGGCAGAGTCCATGGCAGCAAGAAATCCCCTGGCTATTCCAGTTCCCATTGGCCAGAATGGCTGAAAGAAACCATGAAGAAGCAATGTGAAAGAAAAGCACAATTTTCCTGGGTCCACTGGATAAGGTGACATATTGTAAGTTTGCTGCCGAGTCTTGGTACAACCACCACATAATTCAGTCTTTACAAGATATAACTGTTCTCTTAATCCCTGAACTACTAGAGTAGCTTCCAGCAATCTGAAATCTAACTTAAATCCATTACATACTACTGCTAATAATAATAGAGTTTTAGGTACATTAATACTTTAGTTGAATAAATAGTTTTATGTGGTCTGAAACTGGGCTATTTAAATATGGCTGCATCTTTGGAACAATTAGAAAAAAAGAGACAAGTTCTGGTTGTTTCTAATCTTTAAAGCCCTACATGGCTTGGGTCCAACTTATTTAAAGGATCGCCTACTTCCATACAATCCTCCCCATGCTCTCAGGTCCTCTGGGAGGAACTTACTGCAGCCTATAAAGACCAGATTGACTGTGACGTCCCAGAGGGCTTTTTCTGCAACCGCTCCCAGCCTGTGGAATGGCCTGCCAGACAAGATCCATCAAATCACCAATGTAGATAGCTTCAAGAAAGCTGTTAAGACGGATCTCTTCCGGCAGGCCTTCCTAGAATAAATTACTCAGCTATGTAGTGATCCCCCACATATATCTGATGACTCTGCCCACCATTATTGTTTTAATTGTTCATGTAATTTTAACCTTAAACTGTTTAATTCTTTTTTAAGGGGGGGATATTTTGTATATATGGTGCATTCTTTTACATTGTAAGCCACTTTGATTGTTTTTACAAAAAGTGGGGGGAAAATAAGTTTAGTTATTTATTTATATTGTCATATTCTCAAGTTATGTTTTTCAAGACATTCCTACAAGCCACATTCAATCCCAGGAAAATAAATGTTGTTGTTGTTGAGTGCCTTCAATACATTTCCAACTTATGGTGACCCAAGGCAACTCAATCAGTAACATTTCAATATCTACAAGAGCTGCAAAAGTGGCAAATTGCTGTCATGCAATATATTGTTCATATTACAATATCATCCATACATTCTTACAAACTTCCAAAACAAACGTGGCCTCAAAATGAATAGATAGTGCCAAGATGCACTAAGACAGTACAGTATTGATTTAATATTTGGACAGCAATATTCCTTAGTCAAAAAGAAATTATTATACATTTGTTTCTCCAAAGATGAGGTTAGGTGAGGAGGATAACAATTAATAGACCAAAAGAAAAATAACAGCAGTTTAGAGTGACAATACTATTCCAAGTTGGCTGTATATATACTTTCCCCACAAATCTCTTCATTGATTTCCAGAAGAATTAAGGTATATCTGCTCTACATAGTTCTATCAGTTTCACACCATTTTAACTCACAGTTCCATTATATGGAACAAAGGTATTTGTAGTTTAGCAAGGTATTAGAATTATTTGCTGGATAACGGTGCCTCCCTGAATTAATTCTCAATCCCTCTGCCTCAGGAAACCATGGACTGCACTAGCAGAAAGATCTAAGTACCCCACTAAAGTACACATCCCAGGACTCCCTAGGACATACCCAAGTCAGCAAAAATGTATAATTGTGCATTGTAAATACACCTCTATACACATTTTAAAAAATCATTATTTACATGTCTTCCTCCTTCTGTCCCCTCCCCCTCCAGATACATTTATATAATCTACTGTTAAGTCCTAAAACCAAGGACTTAATCCTTCTGTTGTAAATAGCTATATCATGGTACAACGCTGGTAATACAACTACCATTCTGGAGCTTTGTAGTGGGAAAGGACATAAACCCAAGGAAATAAAAGGAAGAAATAATTAATTTAAGCCACTTAACAGACAAACCTCTAATAGACTGTCTCCAACCAAAGCCACGAGCAACTGGTGACCATTCACTTCTCGAACCATGGCTGCGTTCTCTGAGGCATACATGCAGGTAAAGTCAAACATGGCTACATCAGGCTGTCCATAGTGGTTGATGGCAAAGTCCAGAGATGGCAGCTGCTGATTAGTTGAGAAGTCGGCTGCTTCCCTGGCATAATTGAGCAAAGCCTCCTGGTCCACATTCTCCCGCGAAAGTAACAGCTCGGTGTCTGCATAATCCTGCCAGATGAAAAAGGATGATCAGGGCCCCAGAAAAGAGCCTGACGGCAAAGAGTTCAGTCTGACAATGTGTGCAGGCCAGGCTTCATAAGCTACCTAAATGAGAGGTGCCCTAGGAACCATTTGGAAGATGTTTTAATCTCCTCAGCAGGAGGACAGAATATAAAGGAGTCTGTATAAGCATTGTGCTCAAAACATTAGCATTTCAGTTTCGCAAACACCTTCCATGATGGGCCAGAACACTTACTTTGACTTTCGTAGAATCTCTCATTCAGAAAACCTTAGAAAAACACCTGTCTGCGCCCTATTCTGGAGATGAAAATAATATCTGCTGCATTTAATATACAATAATAAACATGTTTTCCTTAAACAATATTATTTCCATAGCTGATCCTGTAAAAGATACATCTTGAAACTACAATTCCCACATTTCTCACCAGCATGGCCCCCACCCAGCCATTTATCAAGTCAGAAGTGAAAGAGGCCAGTGACACAGTGGTGATGGAGACCATGCAAATTCTATTTCTATTAAGGCTTAGAAGTGCCAATCTTCTTCAAGAAAACCAAAGGAAGGGACCATGGGTCAGTGGCAAAGCACACATTTTATATTCAGAAAATCTCAGGCTTGGTGCCTGGTTTATTCAGCTAGTACTGGAAAAGAATAATTTCTGAAGTCCTGAGAGCCACTACCCATCAGTTAGTGTAGGCAACACTGGGTTAAGTTGGACAAATGGCCTGATTCTTAAGTCGGACAAATGGCCTGATTCACTATAAGACCATTTCCTACCCTTTTATTCCACAGTTACAGTAGCTTTCCACACATGTACAACTGGCTTATGCTCCTGGAGAATCTGATTGCCATGTTACTGCTGGATGATGCAATGGACCCCTCTTTGCTTAAAGTTTATGACACCTTAAAAACACCTAAAAGATTGATGTGACAACCAAGCACAAGTCAGCCAAGTGGTTTGCATTACAGCAATGGAATGATGTCACCACAGTGGCCACATGAGCATATTTATTTACCTAACTCTTTTGACGCATTTATATTTTCAGCCCACCTCATCATAAAATCAGGGCAGCTTCCAACAATTTGCAGGAAAAAAACCCAAAATGTCAAAAAAAGAAACCACCAACACATGGCAGCTCATGATATCTAGACCAGATGGTGTTCATTTCTATTGGATATTTAAAGTTTTCTTGAATAACATTAATATACTAGGGTGTGGTCACCAACTACTCAGATCCACTTGTCTTTGTTTCTCATTCTCTCTAGCTTCCCACTGTCACAAAGCTGTCAATGCAACACGAGCCATTCAGAATGGATGTGTGGCTCTCCAGAGAAGGGAAAATGTTGACTAGGGAAGGCTGCTCCTTGCCTTAAGCATGCAACCAATATTACAAGACTAGATTAAGATGTTATTATTCAGCATTTGTTTTAACACAAAACACAAGATCTACAAAATACAAGAAAAATCTAAACACACACAAACATAAATAAAATAAAATTTTAAAAGGGAAGAATGTACCCCAGTAGGTTTTTCAAATGCACCAAATGGTGTCCAATTAACCCAGTAGTATTCCAAATATTGTGTGACTGCAAATCCTAGCAGCTCTAATCACCATAGCCAATGATGAAGAATGATGAAAATCAACGTAAAACAGTATTTAAAGAACCATCTAATCATCACCCCTGATTTAACCTCTCCTGCTTAGCATCCCTACTTAGCATCCCTAAATAGAATAAGGAGCAAGACAATTCTACATCTGACCTGCATTCTCCTTCCTGCAGAGAAGAGGAAGATAAAAGTGCCAGTGTGGAAGAGGAAATCGTTCTCAACATTTGACTTCATCCTCTCATGAAAAATACTTTTAAATGTACAGCCGCCCCTCCATTTTGGACTTCACATCCGCGTCCTTTGCCCATTCACGGGTGGCAAATGGAAGGGGGCAAAATGGGGGTGTGTGTGCCACCATTCAAGGCAATGGGGTTTTAATATCGGCAATTTTCCATTTTTGCAGAGGGGTCTGGAATGGATCCCCCACAAAAACGGAGGGGCTACTGTATAGAAGGCAGAGCAAAAGGGAGACCTAAAGCAGAGGATGGTCAATCAGTATACTGTATTATTGTGAGCATTCTTTTCTGACTATGGAAACATATGTCTCTTTTGATATGCAAGCTAAGCCCTTCATGAGTGGTCAGGCTTTATATCAGACTCAATATCATCAGACAGTAATGGCATCATAATTTGGAAGAGTACATGGAATCTGGTGCAAAAAGGCCTTAAAAAGATTTAGGCTGTACTGTAGTCCAATATGCCCGGGACTTATTTCTGTGCATATATGTATGGGATTGTACTGATGATTTTACAGTTGGAATCTCTCTTGTGCAACCTTAGAAAGCATTGTTTTCCTTGTGAGTTAAACTGTCAAAAAACTTTTTAAAATGCAAGACCTGATGCAACATCTTCAGCCAGGTCCCAAAGCATGCAGATTACCAGCTGCCATCCCTAGCCAACAGAGATGTTGAGATGCCAAAAGACAAACAGGAATAATACACAGCTGACTATTTAAAGGTACTACTCCTCAAGAACCAAAACTCAACACTGCCAGAATTATTAAATGGTTCATTTTGAGAGTTTGTCTTTCTTCAACTAAACACACACACCTCCAAAACATCAAAACTAAGCCGCACACAATTTGGCAACTGATATTGCAACCCATGTCCTTTCCAAAATAAACCAAAAAACAAACCTTTTTATCCACCCAAGACTTGACTAAGATTTCAAAGCGCAGAAGGCACACTCACATGTAATATTACTCCTTTATCCAGTAAGCTCTGCTTTTTGGCAGTCATGACAAAATAGTGGGTGTCATCTTTGTAGTAGACAATGTTCTCCAGATCAATGCCTGAGATAGAAGCAAGGAAAATACAAACAAAAAGTATAAAGTAGTTTTCTGGTAAGAGAAAAAAGCATACAGGAGCAAAATGCAATAGAAACACTGAACCAACTGCAACAATAACAGTGATAGATCACATTGATAATTTTGTTTGTCTAGTTCTGAAAACAACTCAGAATTTAGCTCATAAGATATCCAGTGACCCCACTCCAAGATTACAAGATTCCTTACTAAAAAGGTACACCTGATTTCAGAAGTCACAAGGAAGAAAATACAATTCAGAGGTCAGGTGGCCAAGGTACATAAAGACTTTCGAATTTCAAGTCCACATACACACATAGAAAAGCAAACTACATAGAGCAAGAGATAAAGGAAGGTTATATTATGGTGGTTCTGTGCAAGATCACCAAACATGCCAGGCATCTGAAGCAAACCACATCACAAGCATCAGTAATACACTAGAATAACCCCTTGTGCACAACATCTTGTGAATGGAGACCATATCTTACAGTTCTTTGTAAAGTATTCATTTCAATGTTAAGTACTTTTTATAAAACAAAATCAAGAGATACTGGAAAACAGCTTTCCACAGCCTAGTGTACATCAACATTTGGCCTCCCAGAAAGTCCATTTAGCATGGTCAATAGTCAGGTACATATAGGGTAGAAGGCTTGAGCAGGCTGCTGTATTATACCTGTTTTGAAAGGGGCTTTCCCAGTAATCTCTGGTGATTGCAATTGTGAATCAATGTTACAGTCTTTGGCACAGAACTCAAGAGGTACTCAACAAGAAAAGAAAACTTTTTTCTGGAGATGGTATAAATGAAAATATACAAAAAAGCCAGGAATATTGAGCAAACCAACATGCTTGTTTGATGTATGCACCATAATGTCTGAAAGGAGAATACTGTAAATTATATGCAACTCCCAAGGAGCTCAGATGGTCTCATTTCCAAAGTTTCTAAAGACCTGAGATACAAATTTCCATCAAGTAAAGTGGAAACTATATGGGGAGGAGAATATATATATATATATATATATATATATATATATATTCTGGGCTGCATGTTTTTGTTCAGAGATGTAGCCCAAAATATCTAAATTCATAAGCAAAAAGAAGCCCTGAAAATATAGCTTTTCTGAAACTATAGCAACAGCCGTCCTCAACAGGAGCCTTCCAGATGTTTAGCTGACAAATGCCAAAATCCTTGACCATTGGTTATATATGATGCAAGTTACATCCAAAGTATCAAAGAGGCAGTAGGTTGGTTTCACAAGACAATATATGAGCACACATTTAGATGTCCATGGAGTGGCTGCTGCTGGTCTCACAGCTGATCCCATTCTAGAAGTATTCATCCATGCTGTGGTGTCATGGTTAGGGATTACACAGGTGACACACCTACCAAGCAACTGGTCATCACCTGTGCAATTGCAGTTAGCAAGGGATTTTCTTGCCATATACTAAATATTTGGTTATTTTCCCCCCAGAGGATCAGTGACTGCAAAGGCAACAGAAACCACACCATTAGATGTGCAGCCAAGTGGATAACAGAAGCAACAAGATGGACAGTAGATCTTAAGGAGAGACATGGCTGTAGAAAAATATGGCCATGTCATCCTCTGTTAACTTATTCTCTGTGCTTGCAGAATGTGGAATTATACCACTTGCTTTAGAAATACTGCTGTCAAAATAGTTCTATGCGCTACGTGTGGTGTCCAAAACTCACAAGGTCAAACAACAGCCACTTCCAGGAATAGAAGAAAACCATGAAAAAGTAAGACATCAAAAATGCAGATAGACATGTCATATTTTTAGCCTTAGGATACTTCAACTAACCTGTAGCTTCTCGCAGATCCTGGAAGAATTTCTGATTGAATATAAAGGCCACACCACTGATCTCTTCAACTTTGGCTTCTGCTGTGGTATTGCGGTTGATGAAATTTGCTGTGATGGCAATTGCCAGCTTGCCACGGAACTCTTTTCGTCGAAAACCTACAGAACAGATAAGGAACAAAACAGTTCTTGGGTTCATACACTCAGAACAAGAGGGCCTATCAAATAAATGGAGAAGAGGTACAAATACTAAAGGAATGCCTTTGGGAACTGTTAAGAAAAAAGTGGTAGAAAATTTGGGAGTAGTTCAACTGCAATAAACGAACAATTCACAGCTGCTTCACACAGTAAGATTTAGAAGTATTACTTGTATAATAATAATAAAACATATACATGCTTATACAACTCTACATAATGAAATAATTAGAACGAGTACAGTATAATGGTTTGAGAATTACACCAGGACTCTGGAAAACAAGGATCTGAATCCCCACTCAGCCATGGAAACCCAGAGGGCAGGTCATACTCTCTCAGCCTCAGATAAACGCAAACACTCTCTCTGACCAAATCTTGCAGAAAAAGAAAAGAAATCTATGATAGGGTCACCTTAGGGGCACCGTAAGTTGTAATTGATTTTAAGGCACACAACAATAATGAAATAATTAAACATCTGCTTTCTGTGGTTACCTTTGTCCTAAATTAGAGCTGAATATAGGACAAGAAACTGGGTTGGAAGGGGTTACATCCCTCCTAAGTCTAAAATATCAAAAGGTCTGATTGGTTGGTCCTACCTACTGGAGCAGCGAGGAGGTGTACCTCTCTCCACTACTGGAAAAGGCTGTATTTCCTACAATAGCTAAAAGAGTTGCTAAGAAAGAAAATTTTACAGCACAGTCTCAATTATTCAATACAGTTAAACTCAAGCAATTCTGTATGTAAAAACTACAAGCTACAAAGCCTCTTTATACAGAATCAGTCCGTTGTTCACTTACCTAGTTGCTCTGACTTGCACTGGCTCTACAAGATTTTAGTGAAAAGTCTTTCCCCTTCTACTCCCCACAATACTTTAAAATACTGGGGGAATTAATCTGGAGCTTCCTTCATATAAAGCATGTGCCTTAATTGTCAAACGACAGCCCCCCATCTCTAGCAAAATAAACTTATCTGAATGGTTACCTTCCAAAGTGTTGCGCCTTCCATCTCCTCCAATGATCACATCAAACTCATATTCTGACACAGGATGTGTTTTTGGGTGAACTTGCGCCCGCCAACCTATCCCTGTGGATAAATTGTACATTATCATAACATTTCCCAAATTTTTGCACACTCATAGAGATTCAGATAATATTTCATTGGACACAGCAGCAGCTTAAGGAGGCAACATGGTTTGAACACTGGACTACAACTTTGGAAACCAGAGTCTGAATCCCCACTCTGTCATGGAAACCCACTGGGTGACCTTAGATAAGTCACACTCTCAGCTTCAGAAAAGCCCATGGTAGGGTCACCTTAGGGTTGCCGTGAGACAGAAATTACTTGAAGGCACACAATAACAACAACAACAACAACACAACAGTCTGATGCTAAACAGGTAAGTAGCAGCTAATCATGCCATTTGTCCCTCCCCTCTCCATATGGTCCCTGCCTAAGTCGTGGAAGAAACATGAGACATATATTATAATAAAGAAAACCATGCATTACTGGAAAAGCTGTGCAGAATCAACACTCACTTTGCTATGATAGCACAAGAACATAGTGATCATCTTCAAAGCAATACAAGCCTCATCTTCACTCATCTGCCACTAACACCAACTGTACTTACTCTCATTCTCCTGATCCTCAGGAGGGTAGAGAAGTCCCTGGAATTCTACATTGACATGGATTTCAACACCCAGGATTAAGGAGACCTTCAAGAGTATCAACTGGAGCTGACGAATACCTGCAAGAAAGACATCTCTTATACCATTCCCATCAACTGAAATAGGCATACTATTAAAGTTTGATGCTAAACTTTACCAGCAACCCTCTAAAAGGCTTTTGGAAGCTAAAAGTACTGTCAAAGTATCAGTAAGGCAAATTAAAGCACCCTTGGATATTTCCTGAATGGCTAATACTGCAGAATTTTTGAAAGAACATGCCCAAAGGCAACGGTGCATAGGGAAGTTAATCAGGGAGTCAGAGGAAAGACCTATTCATGTTGTGTGGTATTTAAGAATAGAGCACTGGAAAACAATTATTTCCCATTATTTTTTCCCGAATAATGAAAAGTGTTGTGGCATTTCACAGGTCACCACATTTATTACAACACGGCTTATCACAAGACTTGGTTGTTTTCATTTTTCCTTCAATGTTTCAACACCAGTTTCCCCTCTCGAAATTCTTTCTTAAATGTACCCTTCTCTGGTGTGATCTGCTTTATCAGAGCTAGGGGAATCACTCACCATATTCAGGCATTATATTTAACAATAAACCTAACATATAGGATCCTGCATGAAGTAGTGGTTTAAGCACTGGACTATGAATCTGGAGACCAGGGTTCAAATCCCAGCTCAATCATGTAAACTCACTGGGTGACCTTGGGCAAGTCGCACTCTCTCTCAGCCCCAGAAGATGTCAATGGCAACCCTCCTCTGAAGAAACCTGCTATGAAAACCCAATTACAGTTCGCCTTAAGTTGGAAATGACTTGAAGGCACACAGCAACAACGACAAGCCTAACAAATAGGATCACCAAGTAGGTTCGATTCCAATAGTCATGTCTGCATAGAAACCATCCATGGTGGGTCCTTTACACATACAGCTGAACACAGCAAGCCCCCTATGCTGCAAACATTCATATTACAAACATGTAGGTATAAAGCTTCTTGACACAAATAACTTGGAAGAAAGAGCTGCCCAGTACACTTTCACACCATGTGTGGCTTACTGTTAAATTTAATGCTTGAACAGATCTATTAAAAACTCATATTCTCTCTTGTGATAATAAGAACCTGTGTGGTGCTGTGGTTAAGAGTACTGGTCTAGACCGGGGGGAGACTCAGATTCATATCACCACTCAGTCGTGAAGCTCATTTAGGCGCGTTACACACCGCCATAAGGGACGTCCTTAGGACGTCCCATTTTGAAAAAGGGGTGTCTCTTCCAGACGCCCCTTACCCTATCACGGACAGAGTCCGTGACAAATGGCGGCGGCCGTTCCACACAGCCGCCGCCATATTGACATAGCGGACGCTGTGTGTCCACACGTCGCACCCCGGAAGTGACGCCGCGAGTGCGCGACTAGCGCCTCGCGATGTCTTTTATGGGTCCCAGGAAGGAGCGCGATTTCCGCGCTCCTTCCTCGGAGCATCCGGGACCTGCGCGGTTTGGCCGCTGTGGCTCCCGGACGCTGCAAGCGGCGGCGGGAGACCGCCGCAATCCAGCAGTATGTAACCCGCCTTAGGTTATCTTGGACCACTTACTATCTCTCAGCCTGACTTACCTCAAAGGGTCATTGCAAAGATAAAGTTGGTAACAGAGCAATGAGTCTCCATCTTTCCCCCTCCTGCCACCCTTTTCCCTGTGTTTAGTTGTAGACTATTAAGCCTCTTGGAGAAAGGAATTGTCATAAGGATAGAAAGCTGACTAGCCATTATTTGGCTCAAGACTGTTATATTCACCACCACCACCCACCAAAAAACAAAACAAAACAAAACAAAAAAAAAAAAACCAACACACATTGAAAAGGCTGTAAATATTATTTTCTCGACTGCCTGACATTTTCAAAGGCTGTTTAATCAAGCTTAATGGTCCAGATAGCACTTATCATCTATACACTGTCTGCTGTGATAAACAAGAATGGTGCACTTACTGATATGGTCAATGGCTCCTGCACAGAATTTGCCATAAAATTTTTTGGCGCCAAGGCCCCGCAAGTCATGGATAGTAAATGGCCACAAGTGGAGAACATTGTTGCGAGAGAAGGCATCACGCTTTTCTACCACCACCACCTTTGCTCCAAGAAAGGAGAGGTCAATGGCTGTTCGAAGGCCGCAGGGTCCAGCCCCAATGATGAGACACTGAAAGAGAAGAATCAAGTTCACAGGCTTGGTATAAAGGGGATATTTCCATCATATGTGCAACAGTGAGGGGGGAAGTGTCTATTTACCCCAACATGCATTAAAATACAACAGACACCAAGATGTCGAGCAACATATTTTACAACAGCCATGTCAGCAAAATATGATTTCTACAGCATACAAAGGAGAGACAGCATCGCCATTCAAGTTGAAGTATGCATAAGTAAAACAAAGCCAGTCATCTGCAGGGCTTACTTTAGGTTTGTGCCAGATAATGGCAAGGTTTCAAAACTATGACATTCATTTCCCATATGTGATGGTTCTGATAAACTAAAGCAGATAAGTTGCACATTTGTGTGCCTAATTTACAATGCAAATTCTTATTATTAGTAAGAGTAAGAATAAAAACACACTTCTAGACCACCTTTTATTGCAGGGTCGCAGGGCAGTGCATTATACAATTTAAAATACTTCCAGGTTAAAAGTACAAATAATTTGAACAAGTAAGCTTCAAAGTAACTGTTAAAATCATTTTTAAAACTACAACAATTTATACTATGTACATGTATACTCTGAAATAAATTAATTTCTGAAGGCTTTAATAAAATGCCATGTTTTTTCTTCACAGCAAAAAGAAACCAACGCTGGTGCCAGCCAGAGGTCTAAGGGAAGGGCATTCCATAATTGGGGCACCACAGCCAAGACCTTCTTCCAAATCCTCCCACTGTGTACTGTTCTCACTGGTGGGGCATAGAGGAGGGTTCCTCCTGAAGACCTCAGTTCTCGGCAGTGACATATAGACAGAAGTGCTCCTTGAAGTATTAAGATCCTAAGCTTTAAATGTCATCATCAGCTCTGTGAATTCAGACCAGAAGCAAACTAGCAGCCAGTGCAGCTACTTTAAGAGCAGTGTAACATGTTGTCTACACACTACTCTGGTCAGCAATCTTGCAGCCACATTCTGCATTAGCTGTAGTTTCCAAATCATCTTCAAGGGCTGCACTACAGAGAGTGCATTGCAGTACTCTAACTGGGAATTTACACAGGATGTATGGACTACTGTGACTATCCTTGTTCAGGAAGATTGGAGCTGGCACAGCCTATCAGAACTGGCACCAAGAACTCCTTGTTACAGAGTGCACTTGCGCCTCAAATGACAAAGATGAAGAGTACTCCCAAACTATGTCAAGTAAGCTGTCAGCCAGGGCAACCAAGGGGAAATTGGCAGTGTGCCCCAGCTTGAAACCAGAGTGAAATGGGCCCAGTTAATCTCTTTATTCCAAGAATGTCTGAAGTTTCCCAGCCACCAAAACACACAAGCATCTTGGCTAAATGAGGGGAATTAACAATTGGTGCTAGCTGCAGAAGCAGAGAGTGTGGCATCTTCAAGGTAGCAAGCACCTCTCCCTAGTACAGTGAGTCATTTACCACCTCCTGGACCTACCTGTGCAATCCATTTCTGCTAGATTTTATTAGCCAATATGGACAAGGGTCAAGCCTACATGTATTAGAATAATCTATTCAAGAGCCTTCTCCATATCATCAGATTACAAAAACTGAAACTGATCCCAAGAAATCTGAGCAGACAGAGCACTGGACATTTCCTCACATTCTGCAATAACCATGATGTCAAGTTCTGGGCAAATATCAGATACGTTCTCCTTGAAGTGTCTGACAAACTTGTCATAGTAGGTAATTGAGGACTACACTGCTGGTTTCTCTAGTCCTAATCCCAACAAGCTTCTCACCACTCAAAATAATTCTGCTGGGTGGCATGTTGAGGATGTAAAACCAGAGGCACAGTATGTTTGAGGTGAATCTGTTCTATCATGTCATAATCCTACCACCTCTTCATTCTACATGTATAGAACAGATGTTGGCCAAGCGGTTCCATTTATGGGGATATGGAGTCCAGAGCAAGACCCCCAAATCCCCACTTTCATTTATTTTACAGTAGCCAGGTTCAAACTTAAGGACAATCCAAATTGTAGTTTGTTAAATGATAGCTCACTGTTACATCTACAACTGTCTTCTCAAACAAACAATGGTTTGTTAGCCAGTGAAAAACAGTAACAAAAGTGCATAATGGTGTGTTGGTTTATAAGCTCTGCTTTGTTGAAATTTTGGTTTGTTATTACAGTGGAACCCAGGATCCAACTTGTTTTCCCTACTGTCCACTTTGAAACAAGAACAATCAAAATAAGGAAAGGAGACAAAAACATACCAGAAATAGGGAAAGTAAGTTGTGGTTTCGTTTGTTGTCAATAATACAATAAAAATAAGCCATGTCTTATCACGGTGCACAAACAAAACCAGTGTAGTAAGAATAAAATAAAAAGGAATGTCCCATCTCCATCTATTCATTCCAGGATCCTTTGAAGGTACTATGGCATACAAGTATAAGAGATGGTCCATACTTGGGTACTGGTTCTTACAGCAATTCTGTTGCAGCTGAGGTGAGGCCAGCAAATGGGGATTCACTGAGTGGTGACAGTAGGAATTCTCAATCCAGTTCATAACTTTTAAGTCGGAGACTTATACTGGCAAGTGAGATCACCAATCCATCCAAACAGGATAGAAAAGATAAGGCCAAAGCCAGGGTATCAAGAGAGGAAGAACAGGCAGCATTAGCAAGAGCTGGAACTCACAAAGTACACTGTGAACTCTATTAATCTTTGGTACATAACATTTTTCAGAACAGCAGATAGAGAAACTGCTGCCAGCAGTATCTTGCCTTGCAGCATATTGCAATATAATAGTTTCAGTGAATTATTTAATTATCATCTCTTTGTTTGGAAAAAAAAAACACAAACAGAAGATTATTTGCTGGTAAAAAGTGGAAGTTTTTATATCCAGACGGTTGTGATTTTTAAAAGGTAAATGTGAAGAAACTGTAATTGAAGTGTGTACAGTGGTACCTCGGGATACGAATTACCCAGCTTACGAATTTTTCGGGATACGAAAAAATCCCATAGGGATTTATTGTTTCGGGTTACGAACGTTTTTTCGGGTTACGAAAAAACGCCGGCGCTGTTTAAATGGAGCCGCGGCAGAGCCGCGGCTTTTTTCCCCATTAGCGCCTATGGCAATTCGGGTTACGAAATTAGCCGCGGAACGAATTAATTTCGTAACCCGAGGCACCACTGTATTAGTTTTTAAATTAAAATAGTCCTTTAAAAATTTAACAGATTCTTATTAAGATTAAAAATCAGTTTAAGCAATTCCTATAATAGGCAATAAAATGCAACAGTAAAAACTTTGGCCCGGTACAAATGGGCATTTTGCGGCATCCTTACCGCGAACTAAGGCTAGACGAGGCTGGGAATTTACATGCTCAGCAGCCCTAGTCTGCAAGGACGCTGCCATCATGGCTGGCTGCCATCCACACAGGTGATGCCATGATGGTGCGAGCATCACACAGCACTGAAATGGTGCTGGCGACACAACTGGGGCACACACGCACGTCAATCGCACCCCTTCCAGGAAGCTGATTTAGGCAGCTTTTTTTGCTCCTGGGAGGGAGTGCATCATTGCCATGCCGTTTGGTGGCTGCGGCTATGATGCGGGACAAACAGGGGTGGCACAGAGCTGCCCGTCTGTCGCGCCCCTTTCTTATCATATTTATTGCTAAGCTGCCATAATGCCAAATGATAAACACAACTAATTTTCAGAACAACACTTCTCTTTTCCACACAATTCCTGAATTCCTTTGCTGAAATGAAGGACAAATGGGCTACATCTTACTTAAGAATATATGCAAAGGAAGAAGAAATAATAGTGAATGTATACCACCAGTGTATAGTAGCTAAACCTGAAAGCATTCAGAGAACATTAATAAAGATTTATAACAATGACGGACAAGTTCTGGAAGTTTTTGGGCAGTGGGGAAAAATTCAGCCCCCTGTTGCCAAACCTTTGTGCTGATGATGTGAAGATCCAAAACAAAAACAAAAACAAAACAAAACACAAAACCCCAAATTGCTTTAAAACTAGCATTATTACAGTCAGCCTTTCTTATACATGGATTTTTTATACACGGATTCAAGCATCCACAGTTTGAAAATGTTCAAAAAAAGTATAAATTTCAAATATCAAACCCCGATTTTCTCATTTTTATAAGGGACACCATTTTGCTATGTCATTATATTTAATGGGACAGCATCCATGGATTTTGTTATCCACGGGGAATCTTGGAACCCAATCCCAGAGTATAACAAGGGCCCACTGTACTTTAAAACTGTTTAAATATTTAAAGGGATGTCATATTGAGGAGGGAGCAAGCTTGTTTTCTGCTGCTCCAGAGAACAGGACCGGAACAATGGATCCAAGCTGCAGGAAAAGAGATTCCACCTCAACATTAGGGGGAACTTCCTGACAGTAAGGGCTGTTTGACAGTGGAACACACTTCCTTGGAGTGTGGTGGGGTCTCCCTCCTTGGAGGTCTTCAAAAGGAGGCTGGATGGACATCTGTCAGGGATGCTTTGATCTGGATTTCCTGCATGGCAGGGGGTTGGACTGGATGGCCCTTGCGGTCTCTTCCAACTCTATGATTCTATGAAAACAAGGTGTGCTTCTGAGGCTAACTGGTCAGCTCAGGTATGCTAACAAGGCTGCAAAATAAAGCATTCACATCACTGGTATCTTGTTTCAAAGTGGTTACAATAAATCTAATGTGAAGGCGGGGGCTGCATTTGCTGTCCAAATTTCAGTGGCCAAGCTAAAAGAAAAGTAGTACTTTTTGTTGCTGCACCTACTTTGATAAATTTGGCAGTGGTGGCAACAAAAAAGTGGCCTGGAGAAGCTAATGTTTCCTACCTTCACTTGTGAATAGGGCCCCATTCACAAGTAGGCTGAGGATGGTGGAGGGGAGAAAGGTCACAAAACTGAGGCTTATCTCTTACTGGAGGTAGATAGTGGAAAGATGGCCTAGAGATAGGGGAAAACCTATAATAGAGATAGGACAGTTGCGAGGTGGGGGTGGGAAGAACTCAATAGGGTACAAATGATTAAATAATTCAAGGGTCATTGTTTGGTCTCATTGTGTATTAATAAAATTCTATTTGATTATTCTCTTTTACAACTGTGTCTATCCCTATTGGGTTTTGACAGAGAGTCTGGTCATGCTGACCACAGTGAACCCATTGAACAATACATCCATTTGTCCATATATGCTATGATGTAAACAGCATACAGAAGATTGCAACTGATTGTTTATAGCTGATAATCAAAACACTGAAATCCCCAAACCCCAATATCTTAAGTGACAGAATGGGTGCAATGGACAAACACTGTAATTAAGGGTTGTTTAATTCATTTAAGTAGATTACTTGATCATCCAGGAAAACTTCAACTGTCTCCAACACAATTATGTATGCGCTGACTTCACATAACATGGAACCTTTGTGATGAGACCTTTACACATAAATTTCATAACTAGAGAGTACAATTGAGTAATCCATATTATAAAGCTTAGTAAGTCCTCCAATAGTTTCTCCATAAAACCTTCAAATCTTGTGATGTTTCCTAAAAGGACACATTTACTATTGCATCTATTTAAGGATTTAGATTTCTGAACTGTTAGCTACAATCAATCCACTATAAGAAAAAAACATAAGCATTAAGTAAACAGAAAGTAAATCTGGGATTCTAAATATTTCCACTTAAACTCTAGAAAATTCTAGTCAAATATGTCATTATCAATATTCCAACTCTCTTTGTATCACATTGCTCACAAAATAATAGCAGAGAATGAACATTGAAAGCCAACTGGAAAATTCTAGCTCTCAAGTATAACTCATTTCCATGTAACTTGCACACAGTATGCAAGTCACTTTTGTACATTTAAGTAAATCTAATACATGATGCTTTCTCAATGCCCACCTTCGTGTTGGCGCATACTTTTCCTTTCTTGTAGTCTTTGTGGCAGCCTCTCTTATCCAACTTGGCCCAAAGGGCTTTAGCTTTCCAGTAATTGAGCTTGGACTTGAGCTTGTGGTAGAAAGTACGATAGTCCTTAGGCTTCAGTTCTAAATAATCACATAGGTCCTGGAAGGCTTTCAGAGTCCCTTTGCAGGTTGATGCCTGGACAAATCGGTCAAAGAGGACATGGGCCTGGTTCATCTTCTCCTTGTTCCTCTCCTCCATGCTCCCAGCTTAGCCACTGGCCCTCCCTGGTTCCTTGGCAGCTGTTCCCTTCCAGTCTGCCTGTCTCCTTGGCTGTCTTTTTGCTCATCAACAATCCCTGGTTTTAATCCATGACCATCAGTGATCTAGAAAAAAGAAAAGAAAGGGGTCACTTTTCACCAACACATAAACATTATGCAAATGTCACCAATTTTCATATATCTACTTCACTTTCACAGACACATGGAGGCCTATGGCACTGCACAAACAACCCATGACTAGAAATGATGCTTAGCCCCTTACCACACACTGCATTTTGCTCAGCATTGTTTACAAACACTTCCAAGGGTTTCTTCAACACAAACAAAAATTAGGTATTTGTATTTTGAAAGAGAAGATGTTAAAATAGTGAATTTTGAACCTATTTTCCAGTTGCCGTCTCATGACCAGAAAATCCACAGTACTATAATTGTAAATTTTATCTCTTGGGAAGGATTAGGGACACCCACTCCTCATAATCAACAAACAACCATGAAAATGACTGTGCATGGATAAGATACAACCACCATTTGTTCTAATTACACTCTGTGTATGAACAGGCAGGCTGTTGACTGAAGACTGTAGCATTTTAGTTTATGCCCATTCATAAGCAAATGTGCTCCTATCAACCAAACCCACATGAAACATTGTATTGATGCCTATGCAGACATACCAGTGTGGACAACTTTCAGAGTTTGATTCAGGGTGCATTATAAAGGAAGGACTTCCAGGGTTCATCCCTAACTGGAATACAGTTACTAGCAGTTCTGCACAGGACATTTCTGTTACTTGATTTAATTTTTATAATTGACAATAACAGGCTTGGGCAACTGTGTGTGAGAGGGGTCAATTTTCCATCCTCCAACCCCCCGCCCTGCAGGCTGCATCCTCACCTGAGCACAACCAAATACTTTATTCTCCCTGTTGTTCCTTTAAAATTGTGACTGGAAAGATAAATGGAGTTAAAAGGTGGTATTTGAAAGTGGGTGGGGGTTCTCAAGGACTGTTTGTGTATTTGCACACACTGGGAGGAGGACACTCTGGTTATGATTTTCAAATGATTCCCACTTCAAAATCAGTCTTTTTTTTTTTTAATTGAGGGTTCAGGGGACTTGGGAAGCCATAAAAGTGGACTCTGGGACCACACATGGACCATGGGCTGCATTTTCCCCATCTCAGACCTAAACAATGAATATGTGAGAAGAAACCATGAGTATGTGAGATGAGGTGCAGACACACATACATACTCAGAGGTTTGATAAAATAATACAAGTGGAGACCAGAAACAAAACACTGCAGTTTATTGCCAGCCCCTAACAGGGGCTCACCTGCTCAAATTCTAGCCAACCTAGAACAGGAGCCTTGGACAACTGTTTGGAGCTGCCAAACATATTTTTCATCTCACTGCCTTACACAGGGCTCAGTACCTCGGAACCATTTTACTGCCATATGTGGAATATTTTAACTTGATGGATTATATCCTGACACTACCGAAATGTTCATGAGTGGGAGTATTATAAAGTGATTAGGGCAGATGTGGATAATGTGTGCTCCCCCAGACACATCCCTTGCCACTGGCTAGACTGGCTGAGACTTGCTGTCCAGCCACATCTGAAAGGTTGCCAGTCCTGCATCCACTCGCCTGCAAGGTTAGGGACACAAGCAATCAAATTTCCTCCACTCTCTGGAATCTCTTTATAAACTTTCTAAGGATAAAAAAAATATTTTAGCACATACTGTTCATGGAGATCTAGCATTTCCAGGCACATCAGGGAAAGATTCGTATCAGAAACCAAGGTTAGTTGTCATTCATAGCAGACAATACTCAAGTAAGATAGACCAATCATATTGAAGAATCTTCCTACATTCCTAATAATTTTCAAGTGGATAAAACTTCTTTAACCCACAGTGCATGATTCTAGTACAGTGAGCAACTCACAACGAGGTGAGTTGTCTAGATCATGAGGCCAGAAATTTAAGTTTCTAATAAACATTCTGGGGTTGGGGGAACCATTATACTTAATTAATCCAGCATGAATTAGGCACTTCTTATCAACTGTTTCCATCAGCATCCATGTCTAGCTATATAGAGCTTGTCTCTGATACTATAAACAAGGATCTTCGTCCATGCTGAAGGATTAGGGTGTCATCAACCATCTTCAATAATGGTACAGAACAGAGACAAAAACTGGACAACACTTCCAGCCATAGCAGCACAGCTCCTATAAACTGGAATTATGTTTAAAAATAAGAGTATTTTTACTGGAACAGAGGAATAGCTTAGCTCAGATCCAACTTCTTCAGATTCTTGCTAGCTTGTTTTTCTTGCTCCTGACAGGGAGTTAGCCAAGGGAAACTTTCACAGTTTATCCTTCTTGCCATTCCAGTGTGTCAGTGCTTTCTGGTCTTTTGCTTGCTATGCAATTGCCAACATTTATGCGCATGTTGTTATTTATGACTTCAAGCAATGAGCAAGCAGCTCCTTTATGGCTGGCTTGCTTATAATGATAAAGGCACACTCACTCCAGATGATAGACTTGGTAAAGGAATGGGGAGACATAATTCTAGGCTAGGCTCACAAGCAGACACCCCCCCCCATATGAAAAGTACCTCCTCATGTGGGATATATAAGCAGTTGCTGCAATTTACAAAAAGGAAGAATTACCAAAATCTCAGGAATCTATGGCTTCATGGTAATGGCATTATTTGTTTATGTTTACTCAAATGAATACCACTGCAATTCCTAATGTCCTGAAAGCCTTCCATGTAGGATAAATATAGTAACAGAATGCCTATCAAAAAATAATGTCCTTTTTGGAAATGGTGGGCTTTGTGTTTATATCTTAGGAAGATGAAGACAAATAAACTTGCTTTTTATGAATGGCTTTTACAGTATTTTCACTGCAAGAGAGTTTAATATGTGTTTTGAAACTCTTTAACCACCGTGTTAAAATGGAAATCTGAGTTCTTAACTATGGCCAGATACAGACATGAAGCTTTTTAACATCAGCAAAGGTTTCTGGCCTTAACCCTGATTAAAGCTGTAAATCATTAAATGAAGCCACTGATTTAACTTGGTAAATTGAGTCTGGCCTCTAGTAATATACATATGAAAAACCAGTTACGGAGGTCCTTAAGATCTTAGCTGCAAAGAAGTAAGAAACTGCCTGTAGTATGGGTTGCTCAGTGCATATATACAGTAGAATTTTTTCAGATCAACTGCTTCAAAATAAAGAACATGTCCTCTTGGCCCATATTTCAAAACCATTTTACTGTATCAAGTTACATTTGTACCACTCATGCAGATAACATGCTTTTTATAGCAACAGGCAACATAATTTAAAGAACACTCTTCAGTTTAGCGCCAACAGAAGTCTACAAAGCAAGGTTGAAACTAAACATAATCAATGTCCCCCTAAGAGTTTTTTGTTTGTTTAACTTTGCCAGATGAATAGTGCTATAGGCCTTTTGAAGGTTTTTTTTTTGGGGGGGGGGATCTGAAAAAGAGAAAAAGCCAAGAGCTAAATCACCTCTAGAAATCATGGGTTGTACATGCAACCTTTTGGCCTCCCCGGTTTACAATTTCTCTGCCAACTGAGTATGTCACTTTAGGCATCTGTTGAAATAGGCTCACTAGTTTGAAAGATATCTGCCATAATAAATATACAGTGCGCCCTCGCCTTATGCGGGGATCCATTCTGGACCCCCTCTGCATCATAAGGAAAATCCTGTGTGTGATTAAGTCCCATTCATTTGAATGGGTCGTGCACCCCATTCACCATATTAGGGCTTGCTGTCCGTGTGACCTCAAGTCCGCCTATAGTGAGCCCATGTATGGCGTGGGCACACTGTATTAGCCACAGGGGTCAGTCTTTTAAATTTTGTTTTCTGGTAAAGATTTCGCAGGCCTAGTGCAACTACTAAGGAAGATCAAGGAAGAAAGTGCAAAGGCAGGGTTATTATTGAACATAAGGAAAACAAAGATAATGACCATGGAGAATTCACACAAATTCAACCGAGACAATGAAGAAACATAAATAGTAAGAGTTCTCATACCTAAAATCAAACATTGATTGGAGCCGGGACTGCACTCAAGGAATCATAAGAAGACTAAGAATGGGGAGGGCAGCTATGAAAGAACTAGAAAAGATCCTAAAATGTAAAAATATACAACTGAGCATGAAAGTTAGAATCGTCCAAGCCATTGTATTCCCTATTACCATGTATAGATGCGAGAACTGGACAGTTAAAGTGGCTAGGAAGAAAATCAATTCATTTGAAATGTGGTACTGGAGAAGATTGCTGAGGATACCATGGACAGCCAAGAAGTCACACAAATGGGTGTTAAAACAGATCAAACCAGAAATCTCTCTGGAAGTCAAGATGACTAGATTAAGGCTGTCATACTTTGGCCACATCATGAGAAGGCACGTCTCATTGCAGAAAACAATAATGCAAGGAAAGATGGAGGGAAGCAGAAAGAAAGGAAGGCCGCATGCTAGATGGATGGACTCCATAAAAGGTCACAGGTATGAGTTTGCAAGAACTGAGCAGAGCAGTAGAGGACAGAGAATCTTGGAGATGTCTCATCCACAGGGTCACCATGGGTCAAGATCAATTTGACGGTGGATAACAACAACAACAAGCAAAGATTTCAGTGATGCAATCTTTTGCATAATCTCTCAATCCTGCATTGTCTCGCAACAGTGGACAGTAGCATATTTACTAGGAGTATAGCAACAGGTAAGAAAAGACTGACTAGAGGGAAAGGGGAGGGCTGAGAAACAATAAATTACTAAAATCAAAACTTCCTTCTGCCATTTCATTTTAGTGAATTCCACCCACCACCACCATCACCTGCTGTTTGCCCACATTCTTGCAGGAACAGCCAGGCGCCTAAGCCCTTGAAACCTGGGGGCCAGCAAGCCGGAGACTACAAAAACAATAAAGAAAAGCAGAGATGGCTGCCAGGTTTCCAAGGTATTGGTATGCAATGACTGTATCTTACTAGCAGGATTTTGAATGTTTTGTCTTGAGGCAGCCGATGCTGACTCAGAGCCTTTCTGCACTCTTCCTTGAGACTGGCATGGGGAAGGGAAGAGGGTCTATAATCTATGAAGACACATGCAGGAAGAAGGCTTTTCCTGTGTATGAAATCAGCAAGCACTGGATGTTGACTCACATTTCTATGTGCCACTAAGATTCTTGAGTTCATATGCTGAACAACAGAATTTTCTCAACAAAACATGCCAAATGTGTGGAAAGGGAGAGGGTGGCAAAAAGCATCTTAAACAATTACTGTTAGGTGTTGTTCCTTCTTCATCTTCTTCTTACAGCATCACTTACAAACCTGTAAGCAGGAAGGCAAAGAGCTAACATCCCTCAAACCCTGATTCATAAATGAAGGACTATACAGTCAGCCCTCTGTATCCACGGATTTTTTAATTCACAGATTCAACTATCCATGGCTTGAAAATATTTTTTAAAAATATAATTCCAATAAGCAAACCTTGATTTTGCCATTTTATATAAGGAAAACCATTTTATTATGCCACGGTATTTAATGGGACATGAGCATTCAAACCCCAGCAGATACCAAGAATCCACTGGACTTTACAAGTTTTGATGCACAATTAAGGTGTAAAGTATGGACACAACATGTGCATTATTGTGAATTCATGGGTTGTATGGGCATGCTTGTTAGAGCTGGATTCAGTTTTGGCTTCCTGTTTAAGGCAGGCAGTGCTATATAACATGATCGACCTGGTTTTCCCTAGCTATGGTGACTGGGGATAATGGGACCTGTATTCATATATGTCAAGTAGGGTACCAAATAAGGGAAAGCTAGTATAACAGATGTAGACTTGCTAAAAGGTAACAGGATCAACACAGAGGGCTCAGCAATGTGCTGGACAGCTTCTATCCCAAGGGGATGAGTTACAGAAACAGGAGCATAGTGTTCCAGTGAGATCACTCATGGCAGAGATCAAAGGATGGACACCATCCATTTACTTCATAGCAAGGCAAAAACATCCTCAGTATCTACCTCCTACAAATCAGCCCACATCATTCATTTTGTTCTAGAGAGCCGTTGAAACATCCTCTTTTCCTGCAATGTGTGTTAGTGTGCATATTGCTATCTGCGTAAGAACATTTCCAGCCAGTATCCAGTTGTACAGGAATAATAATAATAATAATAATAATAATAATAATAATAATAATAATTATTATTATTATTATTATTATTTTATTTATATTTATTTATTATTTATATTTCCCACCTCTCCCATGGATCAAGGTGGGGTTACATCAGTAAAATAACACAATACAAATACAAAATACAACCAATAAAATACTAATACTGAAATACAAACATTCCTATTAATTCTATAAAATGACAAAGTTTTTATAGATAATCAAACAATCGTAGTCAGGAGTGGAGCATTTCATCATCATCTCTTATATAAGATCCGGTGGATAAGCTCGCCGGAGGAGATCCGTCTTAAGTGCCTTCTTAAAGACATCTAAAGTGGTAGTAAGACCGTTCTCTTCCGGTAGGTCATTCCACAATTTAGGAGCCACAGCAGTGAATGCCCTATGGGAAGCTGTCATTAACCTGGTATTATGATATTCCAGTAAATACTTCCCAGATGTTCTGAGTGTGCGGGGCGGATTATGTAGGGAGAGGCGTTCCCGCTAGTAACTCGGGCCCAAGCCATATACGGCTTTCAAGGTAATAACCAACGCCTTGTACTGCGCCCGGAAGCTGATCGGAAACCAGTGAAGAGATTTTAACACGGGTGTTATATGGTCAAACCTAGATGTATCGTTGACCAATCTGGCCGCTGCATTTTGGACCAATTGAAGCTTCCAAACTTGGTACAAGAATAGCCCCAAGTAGAGCACAATACAGAAATCTAAACGAAAGATTACAGATTAACAGAAGGTCTCAAGACTACCCAAAGAGTGGGAGGAGAAAGCTAATTTCCCTTCCACATCGAACTACTTCTCTATGATGGTTTTGTGAATTATAAAAAGTAAGCATGGTAGATGTGCCAGGTGTCATTATCAGAATGTTAAAACATGAGCATATTTTCTGTTTTTAAAATAAAAATCCATAACTATGGGTGGCAAAATGTCAACAGTTTAGCTGAGAAATCATAAGCACACTGCTATCATGGGGTTTAAAAGCACATACATTTTTTGCCATTGTCAATCTCTGAGGCTGAAAGAATGTGACTTGTGCAGATCACCCAGTGAGTGTACATGGATTTGAACCCTGGTCTCTGGAATCATAGTCCAACATTCAAACCACTACAACATGCTTTCTCTGTGGTGCTAGCTGAATCCATATCACTACACTGGCAGGGTAAGAGACATATGTTGTATGCATCACCCTTTCTTTAAGGCTATGGTTTTTCAACTGGTATAGACTCCCTATATGTCCAATTAGTAATAACTAGGTTTTTCAACTCCTCCTGTCCAAAAACGTATGGCAAATACAGACACACACCTGGGGTAAATACAAAGGCCTGTCTCTTAAGGCAGCTTACTAAGGGACACAAACATCCACAAAGTTAGCTAGTCAACTTGCTGGCAAGTGATAAGAAGAATTTTAGCACCAGGCCTCGCCCACTCAAATTCTTAGGAGTCAGAGGGAGTGGTAAAGTCCTCCTCGCATTGGCAAGATCAGTTAAGCATCAAATTTCCTGTTAAGTCAATATTCAATAACCAGTCCAAAATAATCAACAATTGGCACAGTGTGTACATTCGTGGATCTTTTTGTGGCCTCTGGCTCCGCTGGATTTCCCACACTGCCCTTTTTTTCTGTCTCCCAGCCCAAAAAGTGAATAGCCCGTCCTGAAATAATTCATGAGCAGCAATTCACATTTTTAAATGGTTCAGGATGGTGTTGATGTTCCTATGTTTAACATTTAAAAAATACAACTTTTTCAAAACCAGATGAGGACTTCTGGTCACTTCAAAAGTTTTGTTTGTTAGTTGGCATTTTGTGTGTCTTCCCCAGCTGGTCTTGGAGTTAGAAAAATTGCCACAAACCTACCCCAGTTGCCCATCTTGTCTCAGGAGACCACAACCTTCCATGAGACGAAGAAGCTAGCTTAAACACTGTGTTTGGCATGCAAACTTTTGTGTTCAGCCATGAAACCCACTGGGTGACCTTGACCAAGTGACACTTTCTCAGCCTCAGAGGACGGCAAGGGCAAACCTCATATGAAAAAAACCTCACGATGAGGTTGCCTTAGGGTTTGTCATAAGTCCGAAACTACCTGAAGGCAGACAACATCAAACATCATATCAGCTTTCTGAAACATGGATCCCATCAGACGTTTTGAACTTAATCCCCCTGGGCCCTAGCAAGCACAGCCAATAGTGAGAAATATTGGGAGCTGCACTCCATTGCAACAGGAGAGCGCCAGTTTGAAGAAAATTTTTAAGATTATGTGTACTAAAAATATGTAGCACTTAGCCAGAGCTGCTGAAATAAGAAGTGAATGTTTGAAAAACAGATCACATGGGTTTGTTCCTCAGCAACTCATTTGCCATGTTCACATCTGGCAATAGATAAGACTTTTTTCCTTGTCCCTTCCTTTTGCATGAGCAAGTCAAAATGTCTGGCATGGGTATAACATCCAAACGCATAACTCTACTTTATGGCTCCCAAATAAGCCCAAATTCCTAAAGCAATAGCAAGGCCAACTTTAAAGCTGGTTTTACAATCTTGGCTTGCTTGGATGCTATCGGGAATAATCTCAGGTTCTTAAGTCATGATAAACCATTCCTGCTTGGATCGTTTACACATCTATATAAAATGGATGAACAAAACAGGAGGAAAAGGTCATTATCATTCACAGTGTATTTTAATAATCTGCAATGTGGCCACAATCTCCATAATGCTGTTTTGCAGCTTTCCTAATATCACAGGTGAGAAAGATATGGGAAGCTCTTTCAATAAAGTCCAATTAAAACAAGTTAGCAATGCAGGTGTGCTAGCCTACCCTCCTTCCATTTAAGCAAGGGGATCATCAAAAGCTGGGCTACGTATCGGGTTTCTTTCCAGTAAAAGGGAACAGGTGAGCTTTGCCAACTCTGCTATGGATTTTGTGCTTCTGGGCTCACTTTAACCAGCCTGGGAGAGTCATGTATTAAGCAGTCACAACCACAGTAGGCACGAAGACTGCACTGATCCATCCAAGAAAAATGGAGGGAAAGCTAGCAGGGGTTAGGACATCTTTCACTACTGGACATTGTTTTACAAGAACATATGGAAATCAGTGAGGGGGCTAAAAATAAAGGTGGAAAAAATGCTTCCACTATGGTACAAGTGTTAAGTTGATGTTTAAATATCTTAGTACAGAATGTATATAAAACTAATTGGAACTAGGAATCTCCACTCCGTTTCTCTCTGCCATCTACTAAGGCAAAACCATCTCGAGGGAGTACAGAATGGCTTATCAGTAGATTGAAGGATACTCAGTGAGCTTGGAAGAATACTCTAAGCAAATATAGTTTTTAATTTTCTTAGTAGAGCATTGGAAGAAAGGACTATACCATTTTTATAAAGGAGAGAACAACCAGCGTTTGCCTATATATACAGTTCCCTCCCATTTGCAGCTCTGACTTTTGTGGATTTGGTAATTGCAGTTTTGATTAATCTTCTCTCTGGAATCTCTAGGTCCTCCAGCTCAACTGCCAGACGTTGACCATAGAGTGTGCTGGAGAATCTAACGTTGCATAGAAAACACTTCTCTAGGTTATGAGTCCTCCTATGCTTCTATGATCAACTTTGGCAGATGTTGACCACAGCGTTGCACTGGACCTGGAATGTCCTAGAGAGGTATTCTCTTAGGTAAAAAGAATAGTGTTTTTGTTCGCGTTTTTTTCAGTTCACAGGGGTCCAGATGTGGGGACCACTGTATCAAACTGCAAGGAAGAAAGATTACAGAACTGAGTATTTCCTCCACAACAAACAAACCCTGCACACAGAAAGTTACATACCGGAGAGGGTTCTGACCTGCTGACATGCTGATTTCATACGAGACATCCAGCCACAAATCCCATTTCCATTAAATACACCCATTGTCAATGGAACACAGTAATACAACTTGCATTCTTTCCATATTAGTAGATCAACTCTTTGGCACTAACAAATAAATTTAAGCTTTTAAAAACCGAAAGCATTCAGACACATAAATACATAGACTGTTACACCCATGACAGATTTATTACTTCATGACTACACGGAGCATCTCTCACTGTTTGGCAAAAAGATTCAGAAATATCCCAAGTTGCTATCAGCAAAAATAAGAAGACAAAATTTTTAGGATCATGACCAATAGGTGCTCCGATTTTAAAAGTGAAGAAATGATTTATGTTTTTCCCTGGATGCAAAGAGTCAGGGAGAGATTCAAGAAGTACTATGCAGACATATCAACCTTCTCATATGAGAGTTAGACAAGGGAAGGCCAACTCTGCCACATTGTGGGGCTGATCTGCAGGAAGCTTCTCACTCGTCCTTCCCCATTTGCTGTGTAGGGGCACAGGACCCCCATCAATGTGGGAAAAAACACAAATAACAAAAAAACACTATGTTTTTACCTGAGAGAACACTTCTCTAGATCTCTAGTCCTTCGTGCACTCTTGTCACATCTCCCAGACACTGACTAGAATAGCCCTGGGGGGCTACAAATGCCTAGTGGACCTAGAATCTCGTCCTTCAGTGCAACTTTTGTTAAGTGACCAAAGAGTGCGCTGGAGGACCTAGAGATTCCTAGGAGAACATATTATAAAATCTGTGATAATCAAATCCGGAAAAGTAAAGCGCAATGTGGAGGGATGGGTTTCTGTTGTATGTAAAACCTTCAGAGTAAGCGTAAAACAGACTTTAGTAACACTAACAGAAGTTCTGTTAAACTTTAGCCACGGACGTCATGGACTGAAAGGAGAATGTACTGGTGCAGCCTATTTACATGGCCACTTCTAAGCCTTTTTGGGCTATTTGAGGATACAGCCACAAAAGACATTAATATTTGGCTACCCTGTTACTTGCCGAAAACGTCACAGATTGGAGCATTACTACAGAAAATCAAGGACGAAAGTGCCAAAGGCAGGCTGTTCGCTGAACTAAAAACCCTGAATAATGACTACGGGATCTACAGAAATTCAATCTAGAGTCAGACAATGAGGAACAGAAATGTTAAAGGGTTCCGTACTTAGGATCAAACACTGATCAGATGGGAACTGTAGGAAGAAAATAGAAACTAGGCTGGGAACGGCAGTATGAAAGAACGACAGTCATAAAGAGCAAGATATACAACTGAGAATCATCCAATCCATGTAACCCCATCACCTGTACAGTGTGAGAGCGGATGTGAAGAGTTAGATAAGAAAAAAATCAACACATAAAATGGGGACTGGAGAAGTGCTGAGGATACCTGGACAGCCCAAAATGCAAACAAATGGGTCCTTGGAAGATAATGCCATTTCCTGGAATCAAGATGATCAAATTGAGGCTGTCGTACTTTGCCCACATCCGAGAAAGCATGATTCACTAGAAGACAGTAATGCTAGAAAGTAGATGGCCAGAAAAGAGGGGGAAACTGCTGCCGATGGATGACGCAGAGATTACGGATTGATTGGGGCCTAAACAGAGCATGGTTGCTATGGGTCAGGGCCAACTTGATGGAGTTGACAACAACAAAACCTTATGAGGCCTATGGAATCTTCACCTCAGGGTGGCTTTGGTTCAGGCAATATGGATTTACTTAACTAAAGCCAGTCAGGCAGAAACTGCACACATGTCAATCACAATAATATTTGCAATGCTAGCCCTGGGCTACGGCACAAAAGAGGCAGCGTACATTCATTACATTCAGCTTTCCATCCCTTCAGGCACTACCATGTTTTTTACACAACCCTTTCTGCTAGCAGAGGGCCACTAATGTAATATGTTGGCAGTCCAGACTAAACTGACATCATCTCCACTGGATCATCAGGGAGCTGCCTAAACATGGAAGATGCTAAATTTCCATCTGTGATTTATTTACCTTTTTTAGCACAGGACCAAAATGCACGGGATCTGTAAACACAGACCGCTCATTGTCTTATATGGCATATAAATCTGATTCATTTATCCTGCAGCCATGGCTACAAAAACCTGTTAAACAATCCTCATTCTGGAGGATGATGACTTCACTTCAAGTGGGGAACTGACCTCAAATTACAAGCAGGTCCTAAGTGAAATGGAAGAGGCTGTCGTAACCTGAGTGTTTATAGCAAAGGAAATGGCAAACCTCAAGTCTAAGGTAAACTTTAGAAAGAAGAAAGGTCATGTCCAGATATGTTTTTTGGCAATTCTAAGGACAGCTGGCACAGGCAATTATAAGGAATGATGGCGTTGCGATCAAAACACATCAAGAGAACTGCACTTTGCCTTCCCTTCTTACGAGGTGGTTCAGGATATTTTAATTGTGGCTGACATTCCTATGCAATTACTCTTATTTTTAAAAGGTAATAAATAAACCCAGTGTGGTGTCGTGGTTGAGTGTTGGGCTATGACTCTGGAGACCAGGGTTCAAATCCCAATAAACCTGAAACCCACTGGGTGATTTGGACAAGTCAACACTATCTCCGCTGAGAAGATGGCAATGGCAAACCCACTCTGAAGAAACTTGCCAAGAAAATCCCATCACTAGGGTTGCCATAAATTGGAAAGTATTGCAGGCCACAACAAAAACACAGCCAACAACAAATATTCCACAAATTAAGGGAAAAATATTCTGCAGATCTAAACGGGAGAGTCAGTGGTGTCAGAAATAAGGACACACATGCTATAGTGCACCTGAACCTACCCAGACACCTGTCAATTGAAGGCATCCCTGACACCTGCAAAGCTGTTGACAAACACGTAGCCCCATTCTTGCACCTTTGTTATAAGTATTCCAGATTAACAATAGTAAAATATATCAGTTAGTAAAATGAAACGTTGCCTCTTCCATTCAACACTGCTCAACAGGTGTGGGTCCAAGATGAAGCCCCAAGCCATCTGATAAAGTGGGTCTGTTTAGAACTTTTTAAAAAGCACCATGTTTATTATCCTCTTATGATAAGCTATGATGCAAATTTTAATAGATTTAATTAACAGCAAAAACATCTAGATATAGGAAAAAGGAAGCACCTTATAATGTCAGTCCATTTACCAAAGCTTGGAAAGTACTTTCTGGCCATGCTGGCTGGGGCAAGGGCTGGAGGCTAAATCACGCCAAATAATTTTTCAAAGCTCTGCATCTATTCTGGACTGGCAATATCTCACCAGGATTTCAGACACAAGTGTTTTCCCACTATTCAGAATGATACCATATGTTACCTGGAACCCTGTATAGACAAAGTGTTGTTTCATTTAACAAGCCTGTTTCTTCCAAGTCCTCTCTAAATTCTGAAAGTGGATTTTAACTTGTTAGTGGGTCTCAGCCACAGGAAGCAGCATTGAATGGGGTCATTCAACTCTCACAAACACGCTTCAAAGCCACTCTTCAGACTGCCATTCATAAAAACCAGTATCAAACTGCTAACCAATTAAGAAATGGAGGCAGAAGAAAGTTCCCAATGGATCTGCAACTCTCCACTTGCATGATAATCAGCAAACCGTTAAGAATGGTACGCAAAGGGATTTTGCAGCATCTTTGACAGTAACTAAAAAAAAAGAAGCTGCTAGCATAAGCTTTCATAGACTTGAGCCTACTTTCTCAGATGCATGTAAACAGACCCAAATCTATGAAAGCTCACACTACCTTTTCTTTCAGTTAATTCTCAAAGGTGCTGCAAAATCCCTTTGCATGTCATTTTCCAGACTAATACGGCTCTTGTCTTTGAATTCTACACATAAGTTATATTAGGGATGAAAGGTGGCACAAGTGTCTGTTTATACTTGTGATCTTTTTTTTTATCCCTATCATCAAGAAGTAGAACCTCCTTTCAGCTGTTAGTTTGATTTATTCTTGATATTCTTCTTCTTCTTCTTAACCTTATTTATAAAGCGTTGTAAATTACACAGCGCTGTACTACAATCTTTTATTAGACGGGTCCCTGCCTCAGGCTCTTAACAATATAAAAAGACATGACACAAAGGAGAAGGGAGTGGTGGTGGGGATGAGGGCCAGCAGTTCTTCTCTACTCAAGGCCTGGATCAGGAGGGAGATGGACGGAAGGGGGCTTGGCTTCTAGTGGATGGTTAATCTTCTCCCAGGGAGGCTGTTGAGTAGCCTGCCTCTCTAGTAGGATAATACATATAATACATAGCATCAGGAAATGATTCAATTAAAACAGGCAACAAAAAGAACATCAAATAGCAAGTGACAATTATGCCATGCTTGGGAACGCTTCCTCTGAACAGGATGATCTTCAACTCAGTTTTGAAGCGGTGTTAAGATGTGGTTCTGCTTGTGGGGAAAGAAGGTTCCAGGAGTGAGGGGCAGCGAGTGAAAACGGGCGAATCCGAGATGGGGCAGACGAAATCCTGGGGGGACAGAGAACTTGATACCAGAACGGAGGGCCCGAGTGGGAGGTGAGGAGAAGAGGTCTGACAAGTAAGAGGGGCCAGCCCCTGGGGGTTTTAAACGTCGACAGCAGGCGCTTATACTGAATGTGGAAAGGGCGAGGAGCCAGTGAGGGATGCCAACACAGGAGAGATGTGTGGCAGTGGGCGGATTGTGATAATACTTTTATACAAGTCTATGCATTTTGTCCTTTCAAAGAACACATTCCATTCTTGCATTTCCATATACTAATAAATACACAAGCAGAGATGTAAAAAACTACCTAAAGCTAAGGCACCGAAGGCTTTAACGGATCTAATTCCATCCTGCAGAGGGCAGCAGTACATATACACTGGAATGAGCAAGTACTGTAATTGATTTTACAAACAGAACTGCATCGTAACAGTATGCAGTCTAAAATGCTAGAGGGAGATCCAGGTTAGTTTGCCACACAAAAAACAAGGAACTTTGTACAATCTTAAAGGCTAACACATTTATTATGGACTAAGTTTTCATGGGCCTAGTCCACTTCATGTGCAATTCTGATGATAACACAAGGTTGGGAAACAAGAATGCATAATTTAATTTCTATATCTGTATCAAAAGTTATCTTGGGAGCCAGTGTGGTGCAATGGTTTCAGCATGTCCTGCTTGAGCATTAAAAAAACCACTGGGTGACCTTGGGCAAGTCACACTCTCTCAGCCTCAGAGGATAGCAATGGCAAATGTCCTCTGAAGAAACTTGCCAAGAAAACCCCATGATACACTTAGGGTCGCCATAAGTCAAAAATGACTTGGAAGCACACAACAACATTGTCATCAAGGACCATCTTGGAATCTGGACCCACAAAAGGGGTGCCCTTAAGTACTGAAGACAACAACTTACACAGCATGTTTCTATCATTCAAGAGCACTTAGGATATTTCTGTAGTTCTTCCAAACCTCCTGCAGGCAGGTTGATCAATATTAACGCAGTAGTACAAGTGATTGGCTTGCCATAAACCATTCAGTTAGTGAAGCAACACCTCAGAAGAGTAAGTTACACATTGTATACCTATCAAAACATGCATCTCCAGCCACACATGCAACACATGATCATATCCTGAGTTGATCCAAGCAGCTACATTCCATTCCTGATTCAAAAATTATTTATTACAGAGTAGAGCTCTTAATAAAGTTACAAGTAACCTGTATCTAACAATCTTGGGTATGTAGCTTGGAGACACTTTTGTTATTTTAGTTGTTCATTCATCTTCCTACTCTATAAAGGGACAACATTTTCTCACTCTTTTCATTCCCATATTCAACTCTTAAATCCAAGCTACAAGGAACCAGCTTGGTTTCAATTGCTCCTCAAAAACTTGTCATCACTGGTTAATTTAAACTGGAAGATCAAGCAAACTAATTAAAAACAAATTAGCTAGGCTACCCACACACAGTCCCATTAGAAGCTTCACACCCTAACCCTTACCACACCTTACCACATCTCCTTAGCGATGGGAGAGTTCAAGAGATCCAGGAAAACAAACCTTGTTCTTGTTAGGTGCATGAGATACCAACACTCCCTATTCAGCAGGTGGAGATTCTAAGGCTTTGTTAGCATAGTTAAGAAAACAAGTTTCTTTCCCATGAAGCACTCCAACAGGATGGCCAGAAGACTAGGCAAATTTCTGTTTGCTATGCAAAGGGTCTCATGCAAGCAGCTCTCTACAGGAGCAATGACCTGGATTCTGCAGAGCTAACAGTTGATTAGGACTCAGAGCTTCTGCCTTCAGGGACAAGCTTCCATCTTCCAAGCTACCAGTATTTGTGCGCTCTTCAAGCACTTAAAAATAGCAACCAGGCAGCACGTTCCCCTCTCAGCCTGGACACCCAACTCCCAGTTCAGGCTCAAACTAGCTATTAGTGAGAGAAATTTGCCTGGAGACACCAGGGATGTTGAAATGTGTCAAGCCAAAGAGAATAACAAGTGTGTAACGCCTGGGGCAAGCAAAGCACTAGTAGGAAATCAGATTTCTTGAGAAGAAGCAGTGGTGGGCAGCCACAGTGATGGAGAAGGTGCATTTGCAATTTTGGCTCGTCTCTTCCACAGGTTTGGTCAATGTGTAGTTTCTCAAGAAATACTTTGCCTATCATTTCCAGCAGAAAGGCACTCAGATTCTGCTGCAGTTGAAAGGCTGTGAAAAGGCTTGGTGAATAGGATCTGAATGCTGTAGTTTAGGAGAACTGTAAAAGAAATTTTAAAGTAGCAGTCTAACATAACCACCTCTTTTCCACTCTTTTCCCTGTTCAGTTTCAAAATGGCCAAAAAGCCTTAACAACCTATAAGCCATAACATCTAAGTACTACCACCAGCTTGCATAATGACCAACTACTACCTCCAAGGTGCATGTATCTCAAAATGAGTTAATGGCAACTAATGTGAGGGAGAGCTGCTGCCCTCATGCCCTGCTTGTGGGCTATCCCTATGTAGCTGGCTGCCCATTGTTGAAAACAGGGTTCTGGACTAGAATGATGTTTGGTCTCATCCAGCAAGCTTCCTCTGAGGTTTTGTTCTTCAGGTTTCAGGAGTGAGAAAATACATCTTACAGGACTTTCACATTGCTGGAAAATATCCATACTCCAACAAAATATAAAACTGTGTTCCCAACATGAACATGAATTTCTAACAACCGAATTAAAGTGAGTTTAAATCTAAGGCCTGTTACAGATGGGCGTAAAGTACATCCTGGGGACGTACTTGGGTTAGGGAAAGTGCATGCCTTACACACGCACCTAACCCTAATACGTCCCCAGGACGTACAAAATGGTGGCGCCCGTTCCACACGGGGGCTGCCATTACGACATCACGAATGCGCCGCCTCCAAACTGGGCAGTGCAGATGTGACGTCTTTGCGCCGTGCGAGAATGCATAGAACGCCCTTTCCGTGGCGCTAGAAGGAGCTCCGAAATGGAGCTCCTTCCGTGATTTGCGTCGCTGGCGCAGCCTTTAGACGGCTGCGCCAGCGACGCAAGGGAGAAAGGGGCCGAGTGGCTGCGCCAGCAACACAAGGGAGAATGGGGCCAAGTGGCTGTCCCAGCGACGCAAGGGAGAAAGGGGCCGAGTGGCCCCTTTCTCCTCCTCCCTGCCGCCATTGGGTGTCCTTGGGGCATGAAGCCCCAAGAACACCCCTTTCCAGGCCGCAGGGAAGCGGCCTTTTGCTGCTTCCCCATGGCCTGGAAAGCAGCGGATCGGGGCCCCAGAGGCTGCCATTCTGGCAGCTGAGGCCCCAATCCGGCAGGGAAAGGAGCGCCTACAGGCCACCCCAAAGGGGTGGTCTGTAACGCGCCTCAATCTCTTTTCTGTTCCAGTTACAATATTTACTCTTTTGCACACAGCAGAATCAGAAGAGAGATTATATGGGGTGAAGAGTGATGAACAAATGGGAATCCTGCAGAAAGGAACTCCCACAAAGCAAGTAGCTCTTGCCTGAAATGTCTCCTCCTTTCACACTTACTGCCAGCACATTTTGAACATTTCTTTGACACTATGAGAGTTAGCAACTTAAAATAACTGTAAAGTTTATCTGAAAGCCAAATTACTTTACCAGCATGCACAGTGTGAAGAAAATAGGCATCAAACCATCTTCCAAATCCCAAAGTATATTAGGTTTATTGGATTTTGTCCAATAGCTGCATGATGCCAAAATGAACCTACAGCTTTTCTATATAAGTTAATGAGTTCATGAATTGATATACCCCCCAAAAAAATACCCAAAACAAAAATCCTCACTACTGTTGGGAAAAAAAAACACCTCACCACAAAAGCTGTAGCATAAAATAGCTGCTTCTACTTTATGTACATCCACACCTCAACTGAAGTTGCTGCTGCTGTATTCTCTTTTGAAGTTTCTTCTTAAAAAGCAAAATCTTTTCACAGTGAAAAACAAATAATTCTAAACACTCAGCACTAGCTTGTTTTCCACTTTGGCCATAGCAACGTGAGTCAGCCAGAGTAGCAGAATCACAGCTTGAATTGGAAACATGCCATGCCACTATGTTTTGGTAGCACTGGTGCAGTCAGGAAAATCTGAAGATTGGTTTTGATTCATTTGGATCCAATAATGGGGAGCCAGGGACATTCTTAAAGGGTGCTATTACATTAAAGGTAAACAAAGGCTAGCATGAGGAATAAAAGTGTATAAAAGATACCCTGGCCCATGCAAAATTAACAGATAAAGGACCTACCATATAAGTTGACTTCATGTATATGTTGAGGCAAGTTTGGGGGCCAAAATTATGGATTTTGATATGACCCGAGGATAGGTCAGGTGCAAAAGTTAGGGACATGTAGCAAAGGATCTGAAGTATGAAGCTAAGGAAAACAATGCCAAAGTACTTAAAAAAATTCCAGCAGGTATAACTCTTTGTGCACATATTAAAAGCTGGATGGATCAGACTTGGGTGGGGGAGGTTCGGTGCTTCCAGGACAGATTATACTCTTGCCTTTCATCAGGGGATTTTTTTTTAATGAAAGTTAAAGTACGGACCTGTGGATAAGTCAACCCCAGATTTTTGGGGCCAGTTTTGTTTACTAAAATCTCTAGACTTATACAGTAGGTGCAGAAATGGCATACATGTTAAGCTCTATAAATTTAAAAGGTATGCCAAAGAAGATGTAAAATGAAACTTGCTTCAAGGAAAATAAGCCTGTATCCACATTTTATTTGCTAGAGGTGCACTCATTTTACAGGCAATGAGCTTGCTGTCTGACTGGCACTACCATCTGGTTCCGGATTCCGAGTGTTTCAATGTGCCAAGTTGTTTTGTTTTGTTTTTTAACTTCAAGATGGCAGCTACTACAGAGAAAAAGACTGTTATACTTTTCACACATGAGAATGATTAAATTAAGTACGTATAGAATAAGCATATGAACTGCTTATGCTGAATGATGAAAACATCAACAGTGCAAAGGTTTATGACAAAGTGATTCATGTCAATACCACATTTGCTTTGTTTGCTTCCTGGGCAGCAAGGAAAGGGAGTCAGCAGCAAAAGCCTTATCAAAAAGATACAGTTTTTCGAGTTTGTAAAGGATCCTGCCTTCCATGGATTGAAAATAACCCTCTCCCCCAAAAATCTAAAATGCAAACCTTGATTTTGCCATTTTATATAAGGAGCACCATTTTACTATGCCGCTGTATAGCGGGACTTGAGCATCCATGAATTTTGGTATCCACAGAGGGTCCTTGAACAAAACTCCAGACTGGGATACCAAGGGCCCACTGTATTTTCTAAAACCATAGCTAAAATGTCCTGTCAATGTATAACTTGCACTAAAAAGTTGGGGGGAGCAAGCAGAAAATTATAGAAGAAATTTCAGGGACATAGCAAAGTTAGTTGTCCCATCAACAAAAAACAACACCAAGAGATTACAAATATACTTCAGTTAAGAAAGCAGATGTGTTTCTATTATTTCTTTAACAGAAACTGAAAGGTGACTGGTCCAATGTGATAATACAGGTATCATATGCCCATAAAGTGAGTAATCTTGCATTTGTAAGTTTATTTGGGCAGCACCAGCACAACACACAAACTAAGAACAGATGTTACACTAGTGAATTCTATTGGATTTATGACATCTCTCCTTGAATAGATCAGACTCTAGAACTTCAAAATAGTCTGGGACTACTTAGTAGGTTGCATGAGTCAGAGGAAATAAGAATCCCTCACTGTCTGGTGGCAATCAGAATGTATATCCATTAAGACTTGTTTGTAGGAGCACAAACATATCCTCTCTTCCAAAATAACCAAACGGGGATACCCTACAGAAAGTCCAAGATGTTGTCTATCTAGCCCAGGGGTAAGCAATCTTTTTGAGCGGGCCGGGTTGCTGTCCCTCAGACAACTGGTGGGGCAAGCCAAAAATTAATAATTAAATATTTTTTTTAAAAAAAAATTAAATATAGAAAAAACCAGGACAAATGTAAACAAAAATTTTCAAAGGAAGACAAAGGTTTTTGTTTAAAAAAAAATGGAGGACATGCAAAAAAAGTGCTGATTTTAAAAAAAAATGTTAATATAAATGATGTTTCCTGAGGCTTCTAGAGACAAGGGCTCCCGCAAAGGACCCTGGGTGGCAATCGGCGGCAGGACCGGGCTGGGGCGGGTCCAAGGCACTTGCCGGGCACACCGGCCCGCGGGCCCGCAGGTTGCAGACCCTGATCTAGCCTAATATTGGCCCATACACAGGCCAAAATAAGCTGCTGTCGGGGCACATTGGAGGTATGCGGTGTAAAAATAGCAGGCATAAAAGAGCCCGGGAAGCCTACCAAAGCCAAAGCGATCTAGTACTAAGGAGTGAGGCGCAGGATTTGATGCAGCTTCTGGACTCTTAGGACGCATGCAGTAATGGTAAACAGCATACATCCAAAGTGACCGAAGCAAGCTTTATTTTGGGCTGTCTAGATAGAGGGCCATTGTCTAGACTGTTGACAATAGTAAGTCTGCGCCAGGCCTGGAGAGCGGCCAACCCATCAATTGCTAACCTGATCCGTTCAACTGGATATGATGGAACTGAAACTTGAGAATCTTAGACTGGAAAAACAAGACTCTCGCGGCAACGGCTTTAGAATCGCACCCAAACAGACACCATGTTATTAGTTGGGTGACACTTGCAGTTGACATTGAATTTTATTGGTGGTTGCATCTGACAAACTCTCACAAGGATGTGACACGACTCAGCTGGATTGTCAACAGGTGTAAGGGGGTTGCCATAAAGTCGGGTGGACCTCCAAACCGGGACAAATGTAGGACAACTGTAAGGACAAAATTGTCACATGGAGGGCACTTTTAAAAAAAAGGGAGGACACGGAAAAAATTTGATGGGTTTTTAAAAAATGTTAATATAAATACAGGTTTCTTGAGGCATGAGCAAAATGGAAGGACATTTGGGCAATTAGTCCTAGACAGATGACAAGAATGGACTGTTAACCTTCTGGCCACGCCCCCCCGCCCCATTGCCAAACAAGCACGTTGGGCATTGAACAGGGCTGTACGTAACAGGGCAATCTTGCATATTTATGCAGAGGCTTATTCCAGAACAAACGCTTGGGTTTGCACACGGAAGATGTCAAGGATGATTTAACAAAAAGTGGGTTGGCCCTCGGATTCAACTAAGTAACGTCCATAGAAGTGTGTACGTGGGTCAGAGGACGTTGGGTTTTGTTTCACTGGTGCATGAGTTTGTAAAAAGAGAGTAACTTACAGTGGTGTTGTGCCCAGAAGCGGGCTATGTCAATCAATCAATCACTAGCCTCTTCGCCGCCTGCTCTCGTTCTCCTGGTCCCTTCCGCACCCACCCCTCTGCCGCTCCCACCCTCCCATCCTTCCTTCCGCCTCCTTCCGTTCCTCCGCTCCGCCTTCCGTCCCTTCCTTCCTCCCTCCTTCCGGCCGCTTCCGTCTTCCCTCCTTCCGCCTTCCCCACCTTGCTCCTGGTTCCTTCTCCTCCTTCCGCCTCCTCTGCTCCAGCCCAGGCAAAGTGCAGGAGGAGGGTGGGTGGCTGCCTTGGCGAGCTCCCCCCCACCCGAGCGCCAAGGGGCAGGAGGCAGGCAGCCAGTCACTCCGCCACAGCCTCCGACGCTGCTCTGCGCCCAGGCCAAGGAAGTGGGCCCAGCGCGGAGGCGCGCCAAGCGGAGGAGGAGGGTGGGTGGGTGGGTGGCTGCCTGCCTGCCAGTGGCTGATGTCTTGGTGTGGCGCGCATGCGCAGCGCGAAAGGGAGCACCAAGACAGGACAGGCACCCTCTGCATGCCTCGCCATTAGGGGGGCTGGGCTGGGAGGCAAGAGGAGAGGAAGGAAGGAAGGAAGGGAGAAAGGAAGGGAAGGCTTGGAAAGGAGGAGGAGGAGAAGGAGGAGGCTCATGGCGCACACCCGCGCCCCCATCCCCACCTCCCCCCCCCCCACAGCACGGCCTCCTCCTTTGCTTCCAACGGAGGAGAGGAGGGTGGGTGGCACAGCCACGCGGGGAGGCAGGGGAAGGTGAGTTGCCGCGCCGCGTGGGCCCCAAGCAGGGGGCCAACCGGACCGTGACGCCCCCCCAAAAGCGGGTTTGTCACGGGGGCCACCGGGTTATGGAATCCCTAAACATGTGTAACCTAACATGGAATAAGTCTGTGACAAGGGTGCGAACTGCAGTACCAAGCAATCTTCTGGAGTGCTGGGCTGAAGTGATGGTTTATGAGCGCAAAAATATTTTTGAATTAGCAGCACCATAAAAGGGAACTGCCTCTAGTTCCTGGTAGAAGAACGAGAAGAAACAGACATTTACAATCAACAAAACTTGAGAGCTTTAAATGGTTCAAATAGCCTAGATTAGAGCTTATGCTCTAGAATAATGTCCCTGCTTGCTAATGCTCAACATATCTGAGGGCAAAGGTTGTCTACTGTGTGTGGCAATAAAAAATGAAACTGTACACTGAATTCTCTGCATGTGTCTCCTCTGTGTAGGAGGTTCAGAGAACCAAACAGGACCAAGCATTTCAAGAAAATTGGCAGCCCTGCTCAAACCTACATGGAGTATCAGCTCCAGGATTCTGGTGGCCTTCCTTTAATCAGAAGAAGGGCTTAGATGCATAAACTATGGAGCTCTCTAATTATTCTTACTCTTCCTAGTGTTCCATGGTACTTGGGCAGTAATTCTTTGCCGTCTTTAGGTCCTGCCAAAATGTAAGGGGCCAAAGTTGGTAATAATTTTCTACCTAGTCCAAAGTTAGCAAACAAACAAAAATATCAAATGTAAACAATTTGCGAAGAAGAAACCAACTGCATACTATTAGTGAATTTTGGAGGAAAGGGATGATTTGTTTCTGTAATGGTTAGGGTGGTGTTGTCTTCAGTGCTTTCAAACCCTTGTATTACATCAGATTCCCCCTTCTTTTTCAAAAGTAATGAAATCAATCAACCTAATGCTTTCAACAGCAACAGAAACAGAGATAGACGATTACACAGTTACAGAAATAGATTTGGAACACATTTATGGCTATAATCATCCAGTGGTAAATTTCACAAAATTCTGAACTGCATTAGGCATATCAAGAATTAAATGTGCCTTCTACAAGTAACGGCCCCATCCCCCCTCGTTTCACCCCCCGCGCCTTTCTGAAGTCTGGCCTCTATTTGTTTTGGTTCCAGATGGAAAACTCCGAGTGCTTTTCCCTTCTTAATAGGTCTTTAGGGTAGGAAGACAAAGGCATATGAAAGGGAAAACCAGGAGGATTACTAGTGAAAAACAGTGCAACCCAAATCACTACTCCCCACCCCATCACAATATATCTCTGTATTGAATTCTGGCTTTGACATTAACATGATTCCTCACATCTCATCTGGAAACTTCCTGATTCTAACACCTGTGTGGGGCCTAGGTTTTAGTAATTAAAATTTCAACACACCACATTTGGTATGAGAAGGGAGTTTCAGTGAAGCTGGTAAAGGGCAAAGGGAAAGCCTGCTAGATAGAATAGCAAAACTACTGACTTGCATGTAAACACCATCAAGGGAAACAAAAAGGATTATGCAGATGCTTTTGGATCTATTAATTCAAATTGTGCATTAGGCAAGGACTCTGAGCTAATGTGAAAATTTAAGATGATTTGATTGTTGGTGTATGCGCACACTTTCAAGTCACATGGCAACTTACGGTGACCCCATGAATTTCATAGTTTTCTTAGTAAAGAAATACCCTGTGATTGTTTAAATAAAACCACTCCTTCCTCTGAAATATGCCTAAGCACCTGGAATCTTTGGTGACCTCCCATCCAAGTAATAGCCAGGGCTGACCCTTCCTACTTAGCTTCCAGATCACAAAGGATCTGCTGATTTGACCTCTGGGAGGCAAATTACTTTGAAGCAGCAGCATATAATCCTTCCACACAATGCAAAAGAACAACCAGAACATGTGAAGTGCAAAAGGTTACTAATCACTGTATCATTTTCAGACAAGTGATCAGGGTGATTTTAATAAATATTAAAAATTGACATATTACAACATGCGAGGCAATCAGAAACTTAGGCCAATAGAAAATAGGAACAAGGCAGCATATCATATGTTTTCTGGCTAGTTCTGGTAACTACGCTTCTACTTGCATGAATTAACAGCGTGTGCAAATCCAACACCATGTCATTCAGACTGAGCTAGGAATCCTGGCTTATTCATTATGTGCTATCATTGTAGTATCACAGACCATTTCCTTTGTTATAGAAAAGGACATGGTTATTCAGCATGATCTTTCAGTAGGAGTAGTAGATACGAGCAGTCCTCAAAATGAAACTGGTTTTTTTTAACAAAGCTTGAGCATACAATGAGAACCTGTAATCATGCTCTCCTAAACATTGTACAGGGTGTCTGAAATTATCTTTACAATTTCAGTTCTTTAAAGAATTGAAATGGTAAAGATAAGTTTCAGATGCCCTGTATTGTCTGCATAGTAGAAATAATCAAAAGCTAAAGAACCAGTGTGAACCAACATGGTGGTAATGTTTCAGGTGTTCGACAACAATTCTGGAGACCAAGGTTTGAACCCCCTGTTGGGCCCTGAAGACCCTTGGGGTGGGACGTGAGAAAGTCACAATCTTCGGAGTTTCGAGAGGAAGGCAATGCAGAAAACCCATGATAGGTTCACTTTAGGTAGGCATACCGATAACTCGACTATAAGTCGAGAAATTTTTGCCCTAAAATGGCGTCCAAAATCGCGGGTCGACTTATCTATGGGGCAATGGGGTACTTTAACCAAGCCTCTCCCCACCGGCTACCTCTGCAAGAGATAGCCCAGATGGGGAGACGCTGGCAAGAGTGCCCAATTGCCCCGCAGCCCCCGCTAGCCCTCGACGCCCAGCAGGGAGACGATCAACACACCCTGCAGCCTTCTCCCACCAGGCATTCCCCAGAGAAGGGGCCGGCGGAGGAGACACTGGGAGGGTGATCACTTCCCCCAAAGCCTCCCTTCAGCGAGGCCCTTCCTTGGGAAGGGGCCCGCCGAGGGAACGCTGGGGAGGGCGATCGCCTTCCCAAAGCCTCCCTTCGGCGAGGCCCCTTCCCTGGGGAAGGGGCCCGGCCAGAGACACGGGGAGGGGCAACGCCTTCCCAAGCCTCTCTCATCAGCGAGCCTTTCCTCAGTGAAGGAGCCTGGCTGAGGGACGCCGAGGAGGGTGCGCGATCACCCAAAAGCCTCCTCCGTGTTGGGCTTCTTTGTGAGGAAAGCCAGTCAGGGAGCGCTGAGGAGAGCGCACCCTCACACTACCACGGATCATAGAAAATCCAATTTTTGGCCCCAAAAGTGACCCGAAATTATACCATGAGGTAGACTTTACATGAGTATTAAGGTAAGTCAGAAATGTCTTGAAGGCATGCAACAATGACAACATATGTGCAGCTTCATCTTTTCGAAGTTGTAGAGCAGGGGTAGGCAACCTTTTTGAGCCGGAGCCCGGTTGCTGTGCCCTCAACAACTGGGAGCCGAAGCTGGGGGGGAGCTTCCACCCACCCGCCGGGGCAGGCTCCTCCTCTTGCCAGCCCCTAACGGGGCCCCAGGCCCTGTCAGAGGCGGGAAAGAGCCGGCGGGGGCCACCAGCACTGGAGGCCTCCCCCTCTTTGCTGGCCCCTGATGGGGCCCCAGGCCCCTCAGAGGCCAGCAAAAAAGCTGGTGGGGGTGCCAGCGCTGAAGGCTTCCTCCTCTTTGTCGGCTCCTGACAGGGCCCCAGGCCCCGTCCAGAGGCCGGCAAAAAGTCCCTAGAGGCCCGCTGCCACCACCAGAGCCATATTGGAGAAGCCCTAGCGACAGCAACGGGCCCCAGAAGCCTGCTGCGCCGCGCCGGAGCCATGTTGCAGGGCCCCGGCCAGCGCAACCCGGCCTCCCAGAGGCCCGCTGCCGCCACCGGAGCCCTGTAGCAGGGCCTTGGCGACCGCACAAGCCTCCCAGAGGCCATCGCCATTTGGTTTTGAAAATGGCTGTGAAGTCTTCTGCGCGACGGGAAAGTCGTGCGAGACGTCCGTCACCATTTTTCTAAAACAAAATAGCACGGCGGGAGCGGGGAGGAAGCCTCGCAGCCTGCAATCCGCCCCAAGCCGGAGGTTGCCGACCCCTGTTGTGAGCGTCCTGAAAATGGCAACTCTGTTCAGTTCTGAAGATACATTTAGTTTAGACTCAGACAACAAATCAAACAAGAGGAAAATAAGATTTAAAAGTTACAACTGAAGCATGGCACAGGAGGGGATGACAGATTAAACCACTTAAACTTCTCAATTAACATTTAAGCATCTTTAGCAGCTACAGCAGCCAATTACATACAATATGTTTTGCAAATCCACTACATTTCTGCAATGTTTTGGTTTTTATTACTACGAGTGCACATCCCTATTACATCTGCCATGTCGCGGCATTTGCCTGCACAGACATCCTCTACGCTTAGTTTCACTTAATACAAAATCTAAGGAATTAAAAGGATGAAACACTGCACAAAAATCATCTACTGATTAAAACTACATAATCAGTAAACATAACTGTAACAGACGGCTGCTAAATCAGTTCTGGCACACAAAGAAATGCCACCTGGTTTCTTGGATGCTCAGAGGCCAAAAAGAAAAAAAAGAAAGTGGAAAAGTGGCATCTTGTTGCAACAAAACTTGTTTAAAAACATTTTAAGAAGATTCTAACCAAATCTCACTCATGCTTCTTCTGAAAAAATTAATTCTCAGCCCAATTTATCATTTAATGAAATGACTACACCTGTTAAGAATGGGAAATGAGTGATGAACAGATGGAAAGAACTCTTGCTAGAAATACTGACAAAACTGTGGTTGGTGGGAAACAGAATGAGAAATGTCCAAATATATTTTTTGTGCCAAGATTATATGTGGCACAGTCAGGAGACTCTTCATGGAATAAAAAGTATTCATGGAGAATCTTCATGAACCCCTCCTTCATGGCAGCAAAACGTCCTGCTACATGGTAGTGTTTCTGGCAGCTTCCTTGTGGAAGATGAAAAATGCGGAACCAGCTAAAAACAAAAACAATGGAATACAAGCAACAACAGCAAATAACGTAAATACATATTTTGAACTGGTGTACTTCCTTATTGCTTCATTATTTAATTAACCATTCATAGAAGCAACTCGGAGGTTCGAGAGCCAGATTGGTTTTTGCCATCAATTCCAATAGATAAACTTGTAAGTTTATTTTTTCTAATTAGCAAAGCACCATAGAAGGATATCTGAAAGACGGGCGATTCAAGGTTACTGGATGAAATAAAGGAAATATTCAAGCATGCACATAAGCAAAAAAGAAAGCAAGGGAAACAGTCAAATACCTTGACACAGCCCGAGTAATGTGGCAATTTTGGAAGGTTCGTTGCATCTGAAGGCAGGACAATGAAAAGGTTTGCTTACGAACATGCCACATTTTTAAAAAAAAACCACCTCTTGAATTCAGATTATGACAGTCAGAATGGTCAAGAAAAATATGTGGGAAGATAATAATAGACCCTTTGGAAAAACAAGAACAACCGTGTAAAGTAAAGGATGAATGTCTGCTGAATAAACAAAGTGGAGTTATTACAAAACCCCATAAATAGGGTTTTTGAGTCCAACTACTGCGATTTGCACAAATTAAATGGAATCTGGACAGCTGTCCATTTGATGAAGACAGAGGCAGCAATACAAGACACAAATAAAGGCAATGTGTGCTTAGGACCTCAAGCCCCCCCCCCATTAATAACATGTATGGGAGTGAGAGAATTGGATCAGGACCACAGAGGAAGGACTAACTCCTCCCCATGCTAAGCATATACTTGTGGTTACTCCCTTCTAGTTATAGTGTTGCTTTTTGCAAGGACAGCACGACCTCAGTGGCACTGTCACACAGCCAAATTGAACAATCTATGTTCTCTGTTGCAGGAAGAAGGCGGATTTTCAAAGAAAAAACAGTAACAAAGCAGCAGACAATCAAGGCCATGAACCAGTGCAAAAAAGGAAGTAAGTATTTAGGTATATTCCAGAGACAGGACGGGAGAGGGATATCTTTGTCACACCGAATTTCCACACTCAATCCAAAGTCAGTAAAACCACAGCCGGTGAACTGCGGATTGCAAAATATAAGACGTGATGGAGTGCAAAATATTTATTCATTTATATTTTATACAGTACATTTATATTAACTCTTGGTTTCCTGCTAGTTTGGTTCCATGATAACCCCCTCCACAGATATCAAAAGCATGAGATCAAGTCCATTAAGTACAATGGCAAAGTAAAAATGGTGTTTCTAATATAAAATGGCAAAATCAAGGTTTCTTCTTTTTTATTCTTTTTTTTATTAAAAACAAAACAAGCCATGGATTTTGAATACATAGATAAAGAATCCGTGATGATAAGGGCTGACTGTATTCAAAAAAAACCAAAACACTGTGACATATGCTTGTTAATTTGTTAAATGGAAAGAAATATCCAAAAGGATGAAGAACTTCTACAATTTGGAACAGGTTCTTGAATCCACACATCATTAATCTGTCCAGGCGGCTAGTGTAACTGGAATGTCAGAATGGGGAGTCTTCTTCTAACTTCTATCTTAAAAGATTTTGGAGAGCATGGATCATACAACACTCCTTCTGCCTTTTTCTCTTGTCCTGGCTACTTGCTGGGTAGAACTTGGAAAAATTATTTTTGACTAGCCCCCAGCATCTTCCATCAGCACAGTGTGCACCAAACTCGCATAAATCAGAAATTCTGGTTGGCATTTTGCAGGCAGGTAACCATTGCCAGCTGAGGAAGCAAGAAGGCAAATAGCAAAAGGTTCCCAGTGTTTTTCACTTCTTTTAAATGACCAAGCATAGGAGTGCCATTCTCCTATATCTCTACTAAAAATCCCCCTACCGTTTCCGAAAGGAGTGTCAAAGTACAAAAATGAGCAAAAGAGAGAGAGGTGTCAATCAATACTTGACCACCATTCAGAGAATGGCTGCTCTTCCTCCAAGTATCTGGGGTACAGACTGATTCCAACACATGGTCTCTTTCAACAAGCCAGGATTGGATAAGAAGGAACTACAGGAAAAATGAATTCATAAGACAGCAACTTAACATTATAGAGTAGGGATGCACTGATAGAAAAGTGGTGGCTGTTTATTATTTTTGACATGATTGTATCAAAAATTAGGTGTCTTATCATTCCTGAAATTCATGTATAGATGGCAATCTCACACCAGCCCAGATGATGCACCTATGGCATAGAATGTCTTGTCTTTTATTCTATCATGTTTGCAACACTTGGAGTACCACAATAATATGTGCTCCGGATCCCAAACTGGCAGTTTGGGACAACAATATTTAGGGTCATGTAAAATATGACATGGCAATCTGTAACCCACTCTGAGGAACTTATGTTGTTTCCATATATAAGACTTAATGCAGAGTTGAAAAACAATTTTTAATTCTGTATTATTAAGTGGTACACCCCGGGTTACGAAATAATTCGTTCCGCCGCCACGTTCGTAACCCGAAATCTTCGTAAGCCGAAAAAGCCATAGGCGCTAATTGGGGAAAAGCCGCGATTTCGTGCGAAATGCGCCGAAAAGCACCAAATTTTTTTTCGTAACCCGAAATAACCTTCGTAACCCGGAACAGTTTTTTCCTATTGATTTTTTTCGTACCCGGAAATTTCGTAAGGCGGTGCTTTCGTATCCCGGGGTACCACGTACTATATTGAAAGTAGCACAACACTGGGCAACGATAAAGTGACTTCCCTCTAGAAACTGGCTAGATAGAGCCTGTGGCGTTACAGATTGCCTCTTGAGTCGGGCGGTACCCGCCCTTACCCCCGGAGCGGGGGTCTGAGCTGTCAGACGGCAGCGCGAGAGGCCCGATCCGCCGCTTTTCAGGCTGCGGGGAAGCACAAAACGCCGCTTCCCCGCAGCCTGAAAAGGGGTGTCCTTGGGCTTCAAGCCCCAAGGACACCCCGCGGCGGTGGGAGGGGAGAAAAGGGCTGCTTGGCCCCTTTCTTCCTTCTTCGCTGGGCGCAGACGTCTGAAGGCTGCGCCCAGCGAAGCAAAGCGACGCCACAGACCAGGAAGGAAGCTCCGAAACGGAGCTCATTCTTGGTCGCGGAAAGGGCGCCCTAGGCACCTGCCGCAGATTGAGACGTCACATCTCACGGCGGTGGCCATATGAAGGGCCGCCGCCGTTTAGGTGGCATGACGAGCATGCACAGGGCTAGGGCGGGTGCAGAAGCACCGCCCTTTTGTAACCCTAGTGCGTGCTCGTCAGCACTAAAGTGCCGGTCTGTAACCGGCCTGTGGTACAGCATTTTGTTGAAAAGGTGACACATCAAATAACATTACTGACCTGAAGGACCACCTTAGCATAGCGTTTTTTGGAGAAAAATTATAGACTTTATTGTTTATGCCAATACAGATGATTCCTCATTCAGGCCCTATAGCAACTCAAAATTTGGGAGATCCACCATCTAATCCACCACAGTCATGAGAATGTCATTTGCACTGCTGCTTGAAAAATTTCTTCCTCACAACCTTATATGTCAATAAAAACAATTTTAAAGAAACTTATGTTTTCTTCTCAGTGCTATAACATGTAAATATTTACATATCTTTCTGCTAGAAGGTTATGTTAACAGATCTGCTATTTTCAAATACGTTTTGCTCAAAGGAAGACTGCATGGGTTCTCTAGCAGAGCAGTCCACAAGAGTCCCTGTTTCATCATTTTGCTAGACTATGCAAACAGGGTTAACTCCCAGACAGAATGTTTACCAAAAAAAAAGAGAGAGCAAAAACAAGAATTATTCCCAATCAAAGTGATACTAGCCATATGAAAGACTGCATAATGAGTGTTTTTAGCAATGAGAATTTCAGAAAGAGTTAAGGAATTCGTGTTAGACATGGATTCATGTCTGCAATTCTTTAAAGGCTAATTATTCTTAGGTAGAGTGTGGAAAGCCATTGATCGTAGTGTACATATTGATATCAGATAATGAGCCTTTGATGTCCAGCAGGTTGTGTGGAAAAGCATTAGGCAAGTCAGGAAAAGTCAAAGCTAGCAACTTCAAACTCAAAAAGGTAACTAATTCAGACAAACAATGTAGTGTCCCCTTGATGACTGTTGGCCTGCAGCCAGGCAAGACTGATCAGAGAGCACAAGTGACATCAGTTTTCAGAAAGAAGAGAGGGATAGAAGCAGATGGCAATCCATAGGCCTTCTGCTGGGGAATAGAAGACAAACCCTTTCTTTCTGCAAAGAATGCACCCTCATTTCCACCTTCTCCAATCCAAGATACAGTAAATACAGAAATACTAAGAAATCACTTACTTAAAAGCAACTATGGCTCTGGTAAAGCAACACGATCGAGAACTGATGTGTTTGCTTACTAGTGTATTCAAAGGAACCTGTTGTTTCCAGTTTGACCTCTTCAATACATTTCTTTTTGTGGAAGAGGAGGGGGAGAAGGAATGCTCTTAAGGAAAAGAACATACTGAACTCTTCTATATACAGATACCAGATTTTGGACTATGCTGTTTTATTGCAAAAGGCTGCCTCACCACCTACTGTTATGGAAGGGAAAGGGGGGTGGCATCATTTTAGCTACCCAAACAGCTGTTGAAAGTCTGTTATGTCAGGCAAACTGCTTTAACAGCCAGGTGGAACCACTTAGAGAGAGGAACTCCCTAAACCTAAGAATAAATATCTCTACTCCTACTCCTAAAAGAATAACTACCTATTGCCTCACTATGCCTTAAGGTCATCAAGCACAATCCTGCTTTGCCCCCTCCCAGCTACTAGTATTCAACAGGTGGCTACTAAATCCAGCTTCTCCTTGTAGATATGATACTCCCAAGTGCAGCTAACAACAACAACAACAACAACAAATTATTAAGTGATGCTAGGTTGAAAGTAGCAAAACACTGGCTAACCCTAAAGGGATTCCCCTCTAGAAACTGGCTAGACCAGCCACAGATGCTGGCGAAACGTCAGGAAGAAACTCCTCTAGAAAATGGCCATATAGCCCAAAAAAAACCCACAAAAAACTATGGCTAGACAGAGTTTGGGGTACAGTGCTTTTTGAGAAGTCGACGTATCAAATAAAGTTAACTGAAGGACTCGCTTGAGGCACAACTTTTGCAGAAAAATGTTACCGCTTTATTGTTTATACCAATGCAGATGATTCCTCCTTCAGGCCCCTGCAGCAACTCTGAAAATTTGGCAGATCCACCTTCTAATCCACAATAGTCATTTGCACTGCTGCTTGACAAATTTCTTTGCTACAACTGTTATGACATGTTTTGCTGGTACTCATATGTTTGGTATTTTGGAATCTATATGTTTTGTGTATCATTTATCAGTTCTATTCATAGTTGTATTCAATGACAGATAGGGCATCACTTTTATTTCTATATTGTACTTCTTAAAACCTCAAATAAAAACTATTTTAAAGAAACTTTGCCCCCTCCTGGCTACTAGGAGTCAATGGGTGGCTACAAAATCTAGGTCCTCCTTCTAGTTATGATACCCTGTGTGTGGAATACCTTGCTCAGCAATCTTTGGCTCTAGATGTTTTAGAGAAGGATTTCCTATCTAGCCTTTCTAGTATGGCCAGCAATAAAGTATCACAGTAGTCCAAATAGTATCACAAAACTAGCACAATAGTCCAAAAGGTTAAACTGGGTAAGTATAAGCTTTCCCAGGAAAGTTTTGCTCAACTTACCAATGACAACCCAAAGTCTATTCAAAAGTTCAAGATTTTCTTTGGTGCCTATGAAAACAAAATGGAGGAGTATAGAGGAATAAATCCTGGATGGCTTCTTGAATTAGCAAAATGTCTTGTGGATATTGGTTTTACTCTATTAGGGGGGGGGGGGGGTTGGGGGGAGTTTGGCTGACGCTTATATCATTATTTTCTTACTGACATGTGCTGTTATCTCTAATGTTAAGAATGCTGTTGGAGCCAATAGCTAAAACAGTTACAGGATTTTATCTCATTACTACACATAGTAACTCATAAGAGTTTTAACTATTAGGTTGATCAGTATTATGCATAGTCCCAGGAGGCAGTATAGTCAGGGACAATCCTTGCAAGATATGCAATCTGAAAACACACTTATGTAAAAAAGATTACTGGAGTCTCCAACTGCATACACTATGTATTTGATTCACTGTATCATATATTGAGAAAGACAACATGTTATGGTACTTTTGCATGTTTGACTAGGGCTCTAAGGAACCAGGCTTTAGCCATGAAAACCCATTAGGTGACCTTGGCTAATTCACATTCTCTCATCCTCAGAGGAAGGCAATGGCAACCCCTCCCCCCCCCCCCAAAAAAAAAGCCTATGAGAAGTTCACCTGAGTATCAGTATAAGACAGAAATGACTTGAAGGCATACAACATCAACACTCATATACTGGGCCATGCTGTCTCTTGAACTCTGGTAGTTGCAATCTCCCCAAAATAAATTTTCCAAGCTCCGAGGTTGGTGGCAAACTTTTAAAAAGGTGAGAAGGGATACTGCTTTGAACTGAATCAGGAGGTATGCATCTGAACCAAATGTTCTTATAATACAGTGCAAGCACATTTTAAAATCATGCAACAGCTTGAGGGAAGAAGGGATATGATGATGCAAAGGAAGGAAAATAAGTCAACCGAAGTCCCCAGTCATAAACATTTCATTTCCTAGACTTATTTAGCACAACATCCACCTAATCCACCAATCTTTGAGGAAATTAAAAAAAGCTAAAGGAAATCATTTTAATAATGCTTTGTGGGAGTAAGATACCATCAGAGGTGTTGGTGAAGAATAAAGGACACCTATTTTGTAAAAGAGTGCTTTACACCAGGGAAAACGTAAACCATCTGTGCTGTTCCATCTCTCCTGAGATAAATTAAGCCACAGACTCACTAAAGATAGACCAGTGATTGTATGTTTGCTGTAAAGTGGGGAAAGAAACTTTGTCCAAGCCAAGCTCAAGCAATTGCAAGTGTTCTGACTGCTTATGTGGATTATTGCAAAATCCAAAACACACATCTCCATGAGGCTTGGCTCTTCCATATCCTGAATCTCTTGAATCTCTTGAGAGATTCAACGTTCTCTGCCTAACAAAAAGGGGCTGTGACCTCACAAAGGGATGGAGACATCTTGGATCTCAGTGGAAGTATTTTTTTTTTGCATTGTGATGGAATTCATATTTTATCCTATGGACTTTGGAATGCTTTATTCCCAATGCCATGTGGCCAGAAGGAAGAAAGGCCTGCCTGCATAGAGATGCCTCCACATCATATCAACACAGATCACACCAACAGCACCTTGACAAAATGCAGGCTTCTGACTAACATCATCATTTTTTGTCTGCTGTATGATTTCTAATACCTTTGCCAGTGGAGCTTCAAAGGCTTACCTTGTGTATTTTGTGTATTTTGGATGGCCAAATGCCTTCCCATTGTCTCTCTTTCCTTAGTTGTGCATCATGATCATAAGGGGAGAGTTAAGCAGATCAGCTCTGCAACACCAGAAAATACTCCATCAACATAATCATACCATGGCTCAGTGACTACCATCACACCAAATCAGGTCTCAGCTTCCAGATGTATGAGATTATCCCATACGCTTTATCCCATCATTTTCCCAACAGGATACACACACGTTTAACTTCAAAGGCAGGTCTTACCGCATTCTCCTGCCTGCAGCCCGTCTGCAACCCATGCTTATTCTGCAGCTTTTCAAGGTTGGGAAAATCCGGTCCTTGAAAAGTTGACGGATCCCATATATCCTATGTTGTTGTTTTTTTTGTTGCCTCCTCATCATACATGTGCACCATCACACAAACACACCACCTGTGACCTCCAAGTACCTTCCAAGTTGGCCCACATGCCATCCCACTGCATGGCCACCCCTTTGATCACACACAGTTGCATGTGCAATCCTTCACCAGTTCGTGGCATTGGGGCATCAGTGTGCAAGTGATACACTGGCAAAGTACAAACATGGAGCCCCACCCCCCCATGACCCCTCCACTCCCCTGCACTGTATGCACCCCTGTTGAACTGTCTGGTTTGTGTGTATAGTAATTACATTTATTGGTGTTGTCACACTTACATTTCTTTGCTTTGCTACAGCCCTGCACTCGTGTTGGGACATTTATATGAACTGCGAAGAAGCACAGTTTCCACCTTGAGTCAGACTAACCCAGCTTCTTTTTGCTCTCGTTCTTAGCTCTGGAGTGCAACTTCGGTCCATCTTCCAGCTGCTTTCAGGGCATGCATCATCTAAACGCTCTGCCTTCAAAGCAGCTGGAAACTGCTTATTTTGCTCATCTGTTTAATCCTTAAGAAGCTACACAAATAAAATATCTGGTTAAAAAGATAATATGTGCCCTCCCCCAAACTGGATGCTAGACATCAGGCATACCTCCTCAGGGAGAGAACAGGAAGGCCTTAGCAGTGGGACCCCAGCAAATGTTGTTGAAGTCCAAGAACCTTGGTTATGGGAAGAGGCACTGTTTCAAGACATTCAGAGATTTAAATGTATGCTTTAGCACCTTCAACAGCTAAAACTGAAATTTAAAAACCCGGAAAAAAAATCAGTTCTACTTCTATTTTGCCAGTCAATTGCAAATCAACAATGGGAAAATTCAGATACATAGCTGAGTAATAATTAAGTATCCTTAACAATAAATCTGGCATGAAGTCTAATGTTAAAGAGCAGAGTATGCAAGGTCAAAACCAAAAAAGGTATTTTTCCTTACACTGCACTTCAATGTGGCGACAATTTGTCTCTCTGTTAAATTTCTGCTTTCCTTTCATATTTTCTGCTTTTCTTTCACTTTTTAAAAAACGATGTATGAATTCAAATGCTTCAGGTAATTTACAGTATAATTAACCATCATCAGAAGGCAAGATAGAAAACTATATTCAATTAATTGATACAATCAAAACCAAAACAATCAGCCAGTACAATGGTATGACACAGAAGCAGCTCCAGTTGTATACTCTCCAAGGGAAACTGATTACAAATGATAAAGACACGTAGGTACCAACCAACAATCAACAATGAAGAGATGGGAGTTTGCTTCATATGCACACAACCTATAAAGCATCTTCAAATGTGTAAACATCAGTCCAGTGGTCATGACCAAAGGCCACTGCAAAGTTACAAAAATGCTAGCAGATGCAAATGAAAGGCGCTATATATATATATATATATATATATATATATATTGCATTTCATTTTCATCTGCTTGCATTTTTGTAACTTTATTGTTAAATACTAAAGTATTTACCAATGTTGCTATTCACTGGCTGAAAAACACCTGTTATCCAGAAGATTTTTAAACAACAGAAAGGGATATCATTAACACAGAGCAATACTGCAAGACGAAAGAATAAGATGGTGAATTCTGATAGTGAGTTTTCACAAGGATCTCCCAAATTTTCCTTGCTGGAAGGGCAAAGCAGGCTACATTATAAGAAACCTGCTACCATCAACATCCATCTGTAAAAATATTATTTTTTTTCATGCTGGGATATCAAACAAAACTGTCAAACAATGAGACAAAGGCTTCTCTCTGGTGGAGCTGTACAATGGGCAATGAAAGAGAGAGAGGGAGCTCCTCAGTTTGACCAGCACTACACACACATTCCTTCCCGGCCACGAGAGTTCTCAGATATCTGCCAGTCAAAACTGCTAATGATATTGACCTTCAAATGCAAGGCACTACTCTCCAGGGAGCAAGTAGAATTGCCAAGGGATTTGGGTTTTTGGAGCGAGGGGGTCTTCTTTGTTTCCTCTATGTGCGTGTGCATGTGCATGTGTACTTTTTGGGACAGGTGCCAAAGAAGCAAAGACTAAGATAAGGCTTTTGCTTTCTTATTCTGGCCAGGATCTGAGTGTATCCAGAATCTTCTGAATTAAGCAATGATTTTGTGGAGACCCAACTACTGTATATACTCACACAGAAGTCTAGAAATTTTAGTAAAAAAACAAAACAAAATGACCCCCAAAAAACCTAGGTTGACTTGTCCATGGGTCAAAGCTAGTACAGTCCACCCTCCCCATATCCAGGGGATCCATTCCGGACCCACCCTCCACCCCTGCATATTGGGAAAAGAGCATATGCTCAAGCCCCATAGAAAATAATGGGGCGCGTGCTTGCAGTGGCGCATAGGGCATACGGCACGAGTACGCACCACATTATTTCTGCTGAGGCTTGCCTTCCACGTAAGCTCAAAGCTGCAGAAGGCAAGTCCGCCTATACGGAGGGCCAGCTGTATTGTACTTCAGCTCTCATCAAAAAAGGAACCGTCCCCTTCTCTCAATAGAGTGCCAAAGAAGCCTACGAGAAGCACCAACCCCCTCTACTCTCTATGCCGTGGTGATGCTTCTGACCTTTTTGAATGCCTGGATGGGAAAATGGCGGCAGCAACTCTTTGGCACTGCCCCTCAAAGGATTGCCCAGAGGACTTGGTCTCTGAAGGAGCAGAATAAGACATCTGTGTTATAGTTTTTTGTGGGTTTTTCAGGCTGTGGCCATGTTCTATAAGAGTTTATTCTTGATGTTTCGCCAGCATCTGTGGCTGGAATCTACAGAGAATCTTTTCTGAAGATGTCAGCCACAGAAGCTGCTGAAACGTCAGGAATAAACTTCTATAGGACATGGCCACATAACCCAAAAAAACCCACAAAAAACTATGGATGCTGGCCATGAAAGCTTCACATCCGTGTTATGTTTCTAAGCTTTTCTGGGTTAAAATGAGGCAAAATTATCACATTACAGGCTATAATCACTACCAACATAGAGGCTTTTATTTTCTTTGCTGTTTCATCCTTTTTTTACATGTATCTGTTTTCTTAGCCCCATCTGCACCTGGTCAGCTTCCCTATATATTGCACAGCCACAATTTACCATTGTTCCCCCTTCACCCATCCAGCCATTGGGGTGAGCACAAACAGTTATGCCTGCTAGAATTTGTAAGTTCTTCAGCATCATTTTCCTTTACTTTTCCCTTTACATCCTTTATTACACGCCTCTAGGTTTTACTCGCGACTTATACATGGATCATAGCAAAATCCACAATTTTGGCCCCAAAACCTGCCCTCAATTTACACATGAGGTCAGCTTATAGTCAAATAATAATAATAATAATAATAATAATAATAATAATAATAATTTGTATCCTGCCTCTCCCTGTATTGGATCAAGGCAGTATGTACAGTAATGTAGAAAATGTTATATGAAGATTTAAAAATTCAAAACCAGGTCTAGTAAACCATTGAGGCAACAACAGGTTTTTCAATGTCCCATTTTTGCAATTGGAGTGGCAAATCACATGGGCACCAGCCCATGAAAATATGAGGCTCACTCATCTCAAGGTATTGGGGTCTACAGTTCTCACCCCCAACTCTTCCTCTCTCTCCAACCTTGTTACTTGCAGAGATCATTAACTTGCATTCCACAACATTAGAAGGAATGGCCCGTTTATAATGAATGGAGCCATCTTAACTAGTTTTATGATACATGCATGAAGAATGTCAGGGGGAGAGTACTGAAAGGGGTGGCCCATGCAGGAAAATGACAACAGAGCAAATATTGTTTACAGACACTGAGCCAAACTAAAGCAACCTAATTTAATATTATGCTTGACAAAATCCAAACAATAAGGCAGGAATGGGCGGCAGGATGGAGAATAGTATCACCTCATCCTCCATACTTTTTGCTAACTGGCACAAGGACAGCATTTTAGGCCAAGTTTATGAGCACAGTAGCCAAAGCAACAGAGGCCTGTGAGCTTCTGCTTGGCACAACTGACTATTTCTGGGTGGCCAAATCACATCTGAAAGTTATTGGCAATGAGAAGGGGAAAAGCAGCTCATCAACTCTTTTTAGAATCTACTGTTCCACACAAATCTCATGTCTTTCACACAGTATCTAGTCCCTCAACAACCTCTTTCACAATTGCCTAGTGGGGAAAAATCTCAACCAGGTGAAAGTCTCAGGTCCCCACACCAGAGTGGCACAAATTTCAGTCCTGGCCCAGATTTTGGGACATCCAGGTTTACAGTCCCCAAAGAATTGTGAAATTCACAGAGTGGCCTGGGACAGTCATTCCCTCTTGACCTGACCTACTGCATTGTTGTCCTGAGGATCAGGAGGGGAAGAAAGGAGAGTAATGCTAAGCTGCTTTAGGATTACTGAATGAAAAGTGAAGATACAAATGCAACACAAATAAAAACACAAGGCCTCTAGGCAAGTGCCTAGATCTCCTTGCCCTAGGAATAATTCTACAGAGAAATCAAAGACAGTAACAGTATGCTATCAATCTTATGGAAAAAAGATAGAGTTGGAAGAGGCGTGAAAGAGGCCCTTATAATGCAAACTACGTTCATCAGGATCCCACCACTCCTAAAACTGCTGTGTTGTATTCTCTCTGGCAGCCAGAGCCCTATGCAAAAAAACACAGAGATTAGGCCACAGTTGCAAAATTAATCATGCTTGGGGAAGGGGGAGGGAAGAGGTGACAGAAAGCTGCTTTAATGGCACATGGGCTTGTCAACAATTGCTTTGATGAAAGGTCCATTCAAGAACAAATAAAACACTCATTTGCTTTCAGGAGAATGGTGCACTGCCCCTTTTTTGGCAAAATGAACAAGGTAGATTAACAGACTTATACATTTTTACTTTGAAATACATGTAGGCTCTATAAAAACCTAGAATCCATACACTAAAATAGGCAAACAGACAATCAATCACTGTCAGCGCTCTAACATTAATCTCAATACAGAAAGAGAAAGGGGAGGAACAGAACAGACTGACACTGAGAGAATGATTGAAAGATAATATTGTGAGACATGCCTGCACAGACATTTCTTAGGTGACTTGGAGATGCTCCTGTGACACATCTGATATCTGAAGTACACATATTTGAGGTTCTTTGCACTACTCTGTAGTAAGCATAATTAATGTGTGTAACAACTAGGCTAACCTACATAGCTCTATAGTTTCAATCAGTGCTTGGAAATGTTACTTTTCAGAACTTGCTGTTGTTGTTATATGCTGTCAAGTCAACATCAACTTATGGAAATTCTATAAAGGACAGACCTCCAAGAGACCCTGTAGTCAACATCTTGGCTGAGATCTTGCAGGCTCAGGGCTGTGCTTCAATCTACTTGTAGTGCAGACTTCTTCTGAATGATTGCCTTCCACTTTGGAACTACAGTTCCCAGAAACATCCAACCAGCATGAAGTGGCCATGATGGCTTGTGATTTAATACCCAAAGTTTCTCTTCCAAGTCCCAATTCTAAAACTGAGATTAAAGTGTCTTTTGCAAAATTTATGGGAGAGAGGCATTCCAGACTTTGTGGATAATCCCAGTTACTTTGTATACTTAAGTTTTCTATTTCAATCACTTCCCATCACCACCATGAAGTATTTAGGTTGTTTTGGAATGCTGGTGGGGAAGGACCAGTGTGAAGAAATCAGATACAGGTAACTCAGATATTCAGGTCCAAAAATGCCAGCTGCTTAAAGCAGGCAAAGAGGTGGCAAATAGTTGAGAAGAACCAGGGGATAAACTGGTGGCCTCCTTCAGTGACACTGAGCACATCTGAGAAATTTATAGCAGACACTTGCACCTGACTGGCTCTCTGCTATCATTTGTTTCTCAACACCAGAAAGAGATTATGTGCTGCGGCCAAGTGAGGACCCCCTTCTCAAACTGTCTACAGTTTCTGAATTGCAGAACACTCATTTCGAGCCTACAGAATCCAATTCAATGGTTTAACATTCCACATTGGTCCCTTAATTATGATGCCAAGAACCCCTTTCAGCACTCACAAACACAGCAGGAATTTTCCACATGTTGCAGTTTTCCCACTGCCCATGTACTTCCCCTTGGGATTCCACGATCAGTGACCCACACTGTTATAGACAACAAATTCCACAGTAAAAGTGATAGCTTCACTTAACCAACCAAAAACCACAAAATACATCATGCAAGCTTCTGAAGCTTCACTGGCTTCTGCATTAGGCAAAGATATTAAAAATCATGCAGGCGAAGAAAAGTGATGATGCTAAAGTCACAGCCTACATTTTGTCTCAGATGTTACGTCTGTTGTCAATTAAGATGGTCTAGAATAGATTCCATGGACAGCCAAAAAGACAAACAAATGGGTTCTAGAGCAGATCAAGCCAGAAATCTCCCTGGAAGCAAACATGACAAAACTGAAACTTGTACTTTGGACACATCATGAGAAAGCATGACTCACTGGAAAAAACAATAATGCTTGGAAAGGTGTAGAGAAGTAGAAAGAGAGGAAGACCACCTGCTAGATGGATGGACTCTATTAAGGAGATCATGACTATGACGTTACAAGAACTAAGCAGAAAAGTGGAAGACAGGGAATCTTGGAGATGCCTCATACACAGGGTCACCATGGATCAAGATCAACTCGAGGGTGGTTAACAACAAAGAGGGGTACCAAGGCAGGCAGTGGTCACACCCCCTCTTGGCCATGGAGGGACCTGGGACATAGAACAGTAAAGAAACACTTCAAATCCATTAACATCAGCAAAGTAACTTCCATCGAAATACAGACTAATTCTGTCCTGTGCAGGGCTGATTGCCTTTTTTTTCAGCAGAGAGCAATGAATTTCCCAAGAAGTCTGAGTACCGTTACATCAGGGCAAATCTTTAGGTGTTGTATAGATTAAGTCTCAGTCTATGAGCTCTCTTGTTAAAGGTCCCCCTGTTGTGGTTAAATTTGGTGTCTTCAAATCCAGGAAATATATGCAGGTGGTAACTGTGTCAGCCATAAAGCAAAATAAAACAAAATACAAAATCCACACAACAATGATACCACAAGACTGGGGCAAATGAAAGTTCAGATCCCAATTTGAGTTATCTAGAAACCTTACTAGGTTAGCTAGTGCCAGTCAACTCACTCCCAGACTAATCCACTTTGCAAGATCCTTATGGAGAAAAAATGTTGTTGGGGAAAGAACCATGCAATGCATGTTTCCTTGAGTTCCTTAGAAACATGGAGGGATATACATGGAATAAATTTAAAAAATAGTTAAGTCAGAAACTTGAAAAGCATTTTGCTAAGCAGTGCAGAATACAAAGAATAAGTCCCAAACACATGCTGCACACACAAGTAAACCCAATGGAGCTCTTTAAACGGCAACTTTTTCGATTGCTGCCTTTCAAGCTAACATTCTTTCATTAGTTTACACAGGCAGACATACTTGAGATCTGTATCATATGAATGCAGATAGCAGCCAGACGTCATCAGATGTTCAACTAGGCCAGAATGCCATGTTTTTCTTCCTTCACCCACAGCTTTCAAGGAAGACAGGGTTGGGTAAAATATGCTCTGTGCATTGCTTGTATTTCTAGGGCATTTTTGAGGATTTGAGGACCCTTAGGATCCCAAATAATTTTTGCAAAAAAACCCCCTTATTAACTGAAAACGTTTCCAATGCCCCCTTCCAGTTTACTTCCTAGTTAAAAAAGATCTCTCTTAGACCCAAGACATCCCAAAAAGACCTCAAAATATTTGTCCCCAATGACCCCCTAGTTATAGTGTGCCTTTTAAGAAAAAGAAAAGAAAAGCCACCAAAGTTAAAAAAAAAACCAACTAAGGCACACATCTTCAAAATGACATGGGAGACCAATGTAGCCTGCCAAAATTAAACTGCCTATCCCTGAAATAAGGAGTAGTAAATAGAACACACTAGAATTTGCTTAGAGAGAATGTTCCTAGATGCCACAGGCCAATATATCTGAACAGAGCAAAGGGTTTTAGAGTGCAGGATACCCACAAGATATTCATCTGTGCATATAAATGAAAAGAAACGAGACAGAAAATGTTGAATTTGTTTAAATCTCAGCTCTGAGAGGTCCAGATATAAGCAGCTCTTTCTTTACAATCTGAGATACACAGTTTGCGTCAGTGGCTATTCTGAGATATCACATCTGAGCACAAGTACTTCTGCTGTACCTTGGTTGGGATTTATTTATTACATTTATATCTCACTTTTCTTCCAAGGAGCTTAAGGAAATATTTGTGGCTTTTGCCACAGCAATCCCTGAGGTAGGATAGTCCGAGAGGTGACAGCTCGCCAAGTCACTTAATGAACTAACTGAAGTTTTGAACCCAGGACTGCCTTATTTTAATCCAACAATTTAGCCACTACATATGCTGATGTGTGGAATGGCTGAAGGATCCAATCATACCCAATACATAGACATCCAACACAACTATTCACACCTCAAAGACACAAGACATTTGCAGAGAAACATAGTGCACCGAGTTGTGTGATAAATGAACTCTCAAGAGACTTTAAATTTTTAATGTTATTTCTCTTGGCACACAAACCATTCCCCCATGATACACAGTTTGTAAATTATTGCTCTATGTTCCTAATATTGCTCTAAATTTTCAGAGTACATGTGAACAAGATTTCATATTGGGCAACTACAGCTAACATAAACATACCAACACTTCCATTTTTGCTCTCTTCCAGGAAAACTACCTTACTAAGCCTGACCTTACCCATTTTAGGCAAAATGAGAAACCTAACAGCAGCAGGGTAATTTTGACAGGACTTGCTTAAGGAGGGCTGAATAATGGCTGTACTGCACTGTCTCCAGAGAATATTTTGCTCTCTCATTCCAATCTGCGTTCGGGTTTGCAAAGTGCTACATTATCTTGAACTGCATTTGAGTACCAATCCCCAGTTGCTTCCAGGACCAGATGTTTATGTAAAACATCCACTCATCTTGCTGTTGCATTACTCACCCTGGCAGCCTGGAAAGTTGGACACAAAAACACAGCAACCTTTCCAACACAAACAGGTCCCGCCAAAGCCCAATGCCTGCCTTTTTCATCACATGCCATGTTTTTCTCTGAACTATGACACACTAAATCCAGGTGGAAGGATGGGTTTTGTTGTTTTAAAATACTGAACGATAATTGAATCACAGCCTCATGTGAAATTGTTTTGAATTTGCACACCACTGAGCATCTTGTGAAGAAAATCCCCCCCCCCCCCCGGTCTTCTTATCTCACCAGTGTCTTGAATCTACTGCTATGTATTTATTTAATGTCCATGTATTTGATACTAAAGAAACGTGCACACAGGATTCATTAAGCACTCTAGAAAGCACACTAGAGTCATATACTGAGAACTGTGTGGTGTTGCTGGAACACGCAAGAAGAGCTGTGCCATACCAAGCCAATAAATGAGGAATCATACCCATACCTAAGCATAAAGAATGAGTCCTTCAATTTACATTTCTTTGGAGACTAAATGCAGCAATCACAACAAGAGGCACACTACTGAGCCCACTAGTTCTCAGAAAATGATCCACCAAGACTGCATCTGTACTGAAGAAATAATCCAGTTTGACACCACTTTAAGTGCTGTGGCTCAATGCTATGGAATTCTGGGAATTGTAGTTTGTTGTTTGCATCTGTTCCTGACAGCTCTGTTCTTGTGCCACAACAAACTACAATTCTCAGAATTCCATAGCATTGAGCCACAGCACATAAAGTAGTGTCAAACTGGATTATTTTTGCAGTGCAGATGCAGCTCAAAAGATCCTTTTTCTTATATGCAATATATGATGAGACAACGCGGTGCAGTAAGACAGAATACTGGCTTGGAAGAGGTGAAACACAAGTGGAAACTCACAGCATGGTTTTCAACTGTTACTGTCTTTGTCTGCCTTCATTATTGTACAAGCTTAGCAAAAAATCCCGCCCCCAAGGTAGTAGCAGAAACTGTGTTCAGACTAGTTATTTTTGCAACCTAAGCAATTGCTAATCTTCCTTTGTACACCACTGAGTCATTGGGGAAGCGCATTATATTACTGGGATAAAAAAAGACAATTTTCTGAAGTCTGATGCTTTATGAATGTTATAAACCCATTCAATATGCCACTGGCATTGAACAAGGAAAAATTAGCTGTGAATTAGGGAATACACTGTACAATGAAAGCACTGTAGAAAGAATCAACATTCAGATTCCCCTTTCATAGCTCCATTTATTTTACACCAAAAATCCATTCTGAATGAAAACATCGTATCTGCTCTACTTACTTCTTCAAGCACTAGTGCCATATCTAAAAGCCTCTCCAACAAACCCTCAGCTCTCTGAGATTGTAGGCTCTCCATGTGGCAAATCTAAAACTGATAGAAAGGAAATATTTCCCTCACACCACATGCAATTATACTATAGAATATACACTGCTACAGGATGTGGCAGAAGCCAAGAATTTAATGGATTTATTCTTTAAAAGATTTGCTGCAAATGGCAGAATCACATAGTGCTGCAATGAATTAATATAGTCCAAAGTAATTATATCTGATTTGTAGATCATATGCGAGACAATGTGCCACAATAATACAGCAAATGCTAACACCACCATCCTCTAAATATCTGTGGAAAAAAAGTGTTGACTAAAATATGCAAGATAGCAGCTGCAACCTCTAAGCTCATGATACACACTTTCAATGTGATACACTTTCAATGTGACTAAGTCCCATGCAGATACCTACCTACAAATTACAGGACAACCAATATAAAGGTATTTCCTCAGGCAGAAAGGGCTGCACCTATCACAAATAGCTACTTAATTTTGTGTGAAGAAGAAGAAGAAACCAATGCAGATGACCACCAAGAGACGCAAGCCAACCCTCCGTGGACCACTGTAGGTGTGCTCACTATCAAGCAAGTTTTCAGATCGAAAGACCAAAATGAGCTTAGAACTGCAACTGGCTGCTCTGTTTACAAAGCAGGAAAGTTTTTGTAAACTGGCATAAAGAATTCATCCCCATCCCAACCCATCCGCAAGCCTGCTTATTAATGTGTTACAAATAAGTACAGTTATAGGTCTATATGGGAAATTGTAGAGTTAGATGTGTTGGCTAAAAAAATTTAAAATACACATCATGGGGATGCTTTTATTAGACCAATCAAAAGGCATTACACATGTCACATTAATTTTCAAAGCACAGTGGCTTCTTCATCAGATACAGATAGTAAAAATCTTTTAGAGGGAGAAGGTGATAGAGTCAGTGTCACAGATCTGCATCTGTTTGCGAGGTTTCCTTAGATGTTGTTTAAGATGGTGTTCAGAGAGAGTCGCCTAACTGTGTTGGCCTGAAAGGGACTTGGAGCAAAGGCAGTAAAAGAAATACCTGTACAATCAAATTTCTTTCTCCATTAGTTACACCAGAGTAAGTCAGCACATATGGATGACTTAAGTCAGTAAAAATATCTGTGGGCTGAATGTGTTACTTTTACGGATTTGAGGATAGACTAGATCAGATCAAAGGTGTTATCTAGTAAACCCTTCTGTTCACACATTTAGTTTTGATCAGGCGTCACTCAATTCAAGCATTAAGAAAAAAGGACGTTCTCCCTATCCGCTTTTTCCACACAACATACAATTTTATAAACATAAAATTATAGGTGATGTTTCTAATGTTCTGGATACATCTACAAGGCTGACATGTTTCAAGGCACACATTTCCAAATAAGAAGTGGAGAAGTAAAAAATGGATGATCTCTACGAGCAGCAAGACTCCAATATAACGAACAGGCCCTCTCTGGCCCCCTCACTGCGCAAGTTTAATCCTTTTGTTTCCTGAATCAAGGAAGAGGATGCAATTGTCAAGCACATTGGCAGCAATTCACAGGATATGATCCCAACAACAGTCAAAAGGAAATGCCATACTGAGGGAAGAGCAGGCAGAGAAACTGCAGCAGAAACTTTCAGAACTTCAATCCAGAATGCCAAGTAAGCACTTCAATGGAAAGAAAACCACATTCCGCCTAACTCCTTTCTAATTTACCTCTGCAATTATTTTCTTATTATTTTAACTGCAGATGCCTTATAGCCAAAAGCAGAGACGCTCGCTGCTCATCTGTGACTACTTCCACCAACCAATAACTTCCCTGGAAGGCAGCCAGCACCACGCTACTTCACCTAATCCTTGGCAAAGAAGAATATTTTGTTACGCAGAGAATCGGAGGCTACTACTTCAACTGTAGATTTATTCAATGTCTGCCCCTACTGTAATCAATTTGGGGAAAGTATAAGACAGAATCCAAATGAATTGTACAAGGTTACTGTACTGAGAGCAAATCTGCCAAAGCATTTTCAAATGCACCACAATAAAATCCCCTCCTTGGAGGGGATTGTGGTGCATTTGAAAACGCTTTGGTAGATATGCTCTCAGTATGGAAACCCAGTGCAGATCATTTCTTATTTAAGCTCAACAGTAAACAACCAAAACAGGCCATGACATAAGCATGTCCGTGTATTTATGGAAGTGAACACTAGTTGCGACCCTTTAGCTTTTAACATATACTGTGCAGGGGTGGCTAGGTGGGTGGCAAAGGGGCACTGTTTGTTGGAAAGTATTCCTAGCTAATCAAGAGAAGACAAAGGCCCACTTGTATGTGAGATCACATGTGCTGATCTGAATAGCTAATCTAAAGAACTAGCCCTTGGTGGCTGAGCACTCAAGACCAACAATGCTCTATCAGATCTGGTGATGGAAGACTGCTCAAAATGACGTGCTCCCCATAAAAACGGGACACCCATCACAATGCCTCCCTAAGCAGCAAGTATGTGTTTCACACACACACACACACACACACACACACACACACAATGAGCTCCGCCTGTGCTTTTAGATGAACAACACCCAGAGATAAGAGCCAAGTGATCTTCACAAAATGACCAACCCTCGAGTTATCTTTCTGACGCAGAGACTAGGTTCTGTGTCTCTTTCAAGTATGGCAGCAACCCATCTCTCTCTCTCTCCCCCTCTCAGCAGTGAGATGCAAAGCAGCAGATGTTCTGGAGATGTGCCAAGATGCTGTTCTTTTCCAGCATCAGCATGCTAGATAATCACTACACTTTGTTCCAACGGTACTTGTCAAAGAAGAGCATACACTGGTCACTGCTACAGCTGGAAAAATGGGAAATTTCTATGAGCAATTAAGACTGCCACAAGCTGTGAAGTTGCTAGCTAAAGCCATATGCAGAGAATGCTTTCAGAGAGAGAACACAAAAAGAAGACATTCTCTGCTAACTGATAGGACAACATCCAAACTGGCACAGTAGCCACATTTTTCTTGCATTTTACTATGATTAAGACCAGCTGCTTGTATACTGAACTAGTCTGAATTCTATTCCTTGGAAAATATTTCATAGGAAATAAAATTCTGCTCCTGTGTCCAAATTAAGCCACGTGGCCTGGCGGTTTGGGGGACACGAACAATAATAACAAGCACATTCACACTGGAAATTTTGGTTGATATAGATAAGTAAAACAGGAGAAAACTCTCAGCCCATAGCTGTGTGTCCCATTTCCAGCAGTTACTACAATAATCCTGGGCAAGTCATTCAACATATAGAAAATAAAATAAAGGATAATTGCAAAAACAGCCCAGAGGCCATGGCAGAACAAAAACACAAAGCAGGTTCTTTCATCAGCAATGCCATAGACACTTCAAAAGAACCTCTTTATGGGCTCTTTCCATTGCAGGGAACTCAATTTTTACAGAATGGAGTTTCTCTACTAACAATAACATATGAAACCTGTACATTAGTTTGTCTAGGATTTTTATCCTACCCTGTTGATGCCTCAGAATCTTTTCCACAAAATTAAAACAAAACAGCATGGCCAACCCCACAAAACCTCAACATAATATTAAATTTGGATAACTTAAAATGGATGAATATTTTACAATACTGTCTAACAGAAGCATTTTCTTAAACTGGTGAAACCTCCACCCTCTTTCAGATCAGTACACAATTATATTCTTTTTGTACTGGGTAGAAACAGCACAGATTAGAGCTTCTTGACCTATTTCCTCTCCTCTACAAAGAAATGAATTTTTTACTCTAGCTTCTCTTGCTAAAGACACATATTTGGGGGAGAGGTTCAATTGTCTACTTGGGGATTCAGCACTGAAACACTTGCAAATCACCCAACTCTTATAATATTTTGTTAGAAAAGATTATACTGTATCAGCATTTGTTTGAAGTGCTAGCATTGGTAAGAAAAGATTATACTGTATCAGCATTTGTTTGAAGTGCTAGCATTGGTA
>NC_056526.1:17991811-18001177 GCF_019175285.1 Sceloporus undulatus | reverse complement strand
CTGCAAGTAGCTTTTTAAAATGAACCCCTTTCCAGATAGTGGAAAGACTTCCTAGACACCTTTTTATTGCCAAATTTTGAAAGGATGTTCCAATGCTTTTGAAACAGATAGTGGAGGTCAGTAGTTCTCAACCTCTGGCATTTTGCCAATGCCAAATCTGCCACCATTCAATTTTACCACAGAACCCTAAAGTCAAGATCTAAGAGGAAAGAATTTATTCTATTCCCGTCCCCTCATTTTTGTTTTATTGTTGCTGTGCACTTTCAAGACATTTCCAACTACGACAACACTATCAAGGGGTTTTCTTGGCAAGACATGTTCAGAGGAGGTTTGCCATTGCCTTCCCCTGAAGCTGAGAGAGAGTAACTTGCCCAAGGTCATCCAGTGGGTTTCCACTGCCAAGTGTACTATTTTATAAGCTTCTACCTTAGCTTACTCTTCTTCATCATCTCCTCCCTTTGCCTAAATGAAACATGGCCCAAGGGAATGTAGCCCAACAAAAAGAAAAGAGACACCATTCTGGATTATGGAAACAGGAAAAGCATTAATGCCATGGTGTAGAGGTTTGAGCACTAAACTATAACTCTGGAGATCAGGGTACCCCCCCAGTATAAAAACCTTGGACATGTCACACACTCTCAGCCTCAGAGGATGGCAATGGCAAACCCCCTCTGAAGAAATCTGCCAAGACAACCCTATGATAGGGTCACCATAAATCAAAAATGACATGGAGGAACGAAACAACAACAAAGGATGTGGGACTTCTCAGTTAGGTCTGAAGCAATGGATTGAACACCTCTGCCATATTTCTATGGTTCTGAAACCCATCCTATTTGCCAACGTTCCCAAACCTGGCTCCCCTCCAAGTGTTTTGATTACAATTTCTGACAGCCAGCACAGCTAATCTACACTCTCTGAAACCTTGTATTCAAAGAGCTGGAAGGTACTGTACCAGGCTAATACATACTAAACAATGGCAATGGAGGATAACAGTTAACTCACCCTCCAGGTATGATTGATTATCTAGCTGCAATGGATATGGCCATACATAAAAAAGGGTATCAGCAAACACTGAAGAAGAGATGTAGTGCTGTAGTGGTTTCAGTGTTGGGACTAGGACACTGGGAAACCGGGGCACAAAGCCCTGTTTGGCCATGAAAACTCATTCTCTCAGCCTGAGCGAAAGGCAATGGCAAACTGCTTCTGAATAAATCTTGCCAAGAAAACTTTGTAACAGGTTTGCATAACACTTGCTCTAAGTCAGCAACAACCTGAAGGCAAATGACAACAAACACTGGCATAGAATGAGAAGGGACAAAATAGCTTGATGAGAACTGAACATGCTCTGTGACCAAAGGATATTGATTGAAAAGCGTGGAATGGAATATCCTGGTAAAGGACAAGGCTAGATCACCTTCTGAATACAGTATAGTACTCCACACTACCATATTGTATCATTGGCCTCCACATAAGGGTAATCCAGTATCAATCTGAGCACCTTGCAGGCATAAGTGGGTGCAGCTCATGCCAAGCCATCGGTTCAAGTTTGTTTACTAATTTCAGAGATAGAGCATCTGCTTCCATAAAGAGAAACGAGGCAGACAATTATGTTCCCTTAAAACACTACAGTCAAACAGTAGCTGTTTAAAGTGTGGTCACTTTGGCAAGCATTTTTTTAAAAAAAGAAACCCCAAAACCTATTCATATGACAGTCTAAAGAATCTATTTGCATCCAAGAGATGTCTGGGATGGTTAAGTTTAAATGTAGAATCCAAATGAAAGGGTTCTTTGGTTAATCTTTGTTACATCCAGTTGCTGAATACATGCAGGATCTGTGCTTCAATTTTATTGCTAGTTGTTATCAAGGTAGTTAAGAAAAGCATCCCCTAAAACAGATGGACTGTGAGGATCTTGTGCTTAACACAATCTGTCAAGTCCTATTACCACAGGTACTAAGACAGAGCAGCAGGGGTCCTCAAGCCTTGCTCTATGAACAAGCCTCATCCCTGGAGGATATCCTGAAAGGAATTCCTTCTATTTCCAATTGCTGATGGGAGATAATAGAGATTTCCTTGGCTTCATTCCTTCTTCCCTCCTCCCCATGGGAGGAAAGACAGGAAAGAAATAAAGCAATCTGTCCTTTCAGCTGGTGCTTCCAAGCTCCAGATGAGATGTATTTGTTCCTCTTTCCTTTTCATCATGTAGAGAAGAACAACATCATTTGCTCAGGCCAACAATGTTTTTTAATTGTAGGACTTTTATCAATTCACTGTGAAGGTCTTCACATCAGAAAGATTGAGGTTGAAAGAAACATGTACTGTACTGTATCTTGATAGCAGTAGCGATGGAACTGAACAACTGACTCCTAGGCAAATACAGATGCTGGATGCAAATTATACTTCCCATCCTCCTTTCACTGTTCTAGAAAACACTGACAAACCATCAGCTATGTTTCAATGAACTCACTGCTACCATAGACACTCTTAAATGGTTCAAAAGGGTACAAATGGTTCTACATTTACAGACCCACCTCAGAAATTAACATCTGGAGCACCAAGAAGACAAAGTTACTCTCCACACTTTAAGGCAAAAACTTATTAGTGCTTCTATAACACATGTGTGTGTGCACATCAAAGCATATATTCCTAATCTTCTAGACACCAAGATACATTTAGCTGCACATTGGGAAGGTACCACTGTTCCATGGTAGAACATATGCTTTTAATGGACATGGCCTCAGATTCAACCCACAGCATTTCCAGTTAAAAAAAATGGGGGGGGGGACAAGGAAAACATTTGCCTGAGACTCTGGAGAGACACTGCTACTCTGAACAGACAATATTAGACAAGATTTGTTACAAGTCTAGAAAGCTGCCTTCTATGTTCCTGTCCTGCTAGCGAAATAAGAGAAGCATTTTTAAAATATTTGCTCAGTAAAAGAGATACAGCAGAGATGAAGAATGTAGGTCCTCCAGAGATACAGCCACATGACACAGCTACAGAGGTCTGATACCTTTTTATTTGCCACAGCTGTCCTATCACAACTACAAATCCTAGGATTCCAAAGGATACAGCCATTGCATTTGAAGTGGAATCAAATATATAGTGTAGCTACATACGCTGATTCATTCAGAATAGGCAATGGAGATAATGGGGGGTATGATGCAGCAACATCTGGAGGAGTATATGATCCTAAGTCAGAGTAAACTTTGGAAACCCCATCCCCTTCTAGGCAGTACAACAGGATCAAGTGATTTTAACAGCAACAAGGAGCTTTAGCAAAACTCTTCTGTGTTTTGTCATGCCACGTCCATTTCCTAGCTGCTATTCAAAAGCAAGGAAAGGCTTTGGCGGCTTTATATTTAGAGCTGACACCACACAGAAGCCAAAGCAATACTTTCCTTTTCTGTGAATTTTAACAGATGCTGAAGACAGCCGCAAGAAGAAAGAATCAAAAAGGATGTTGCTCTTTGGGGGGTGGGACTATAGGACAGGAGCTCACATTCCTACAAAACTTAAGAGGTCTGTAGCATGTCAGAGGGGAAAGGGTTGCATAAATTTTTTTACAAAGGCACTGTGACACTGAATTTTCTTTCTTACCCTTTTCCAAACGATCCCTACATTGACATTTTCCTTCTGAGCAGCTGCCCAACTGGGTTGATATTTTCACTGAATCTTGATCTCGTAAATGGGAAAGCCACCATCCCACTTGGAAACATGATTCATCTGATTAGTCATGGATAGGCAAGTTGCTGCCTTAAAGGAAGTATGCAGTAACTATGGAATGACAGGTGGAGGCCTGTGGAAGTGACACAAGGAAAGAGTGTGTTAAAAATATGTTTCTTTCCCGTTCATTCTCACAGTCCTGGACAATGTTGTTGTTGTATGCTGACTTATAGCGGCCCTTAGACAAGCCTATCACTGAGTTTTCTTGGCACGTTTTTTCAGAGGGGGGTTGCCACTGCCATCCTCTGAAGTTGAGAGTGTGACTTGCCCAAGGTCACCCAGTGAGTTTACATGGCCAAGGCAGGATTTGAACCCTGATCTCCAGTCATAGTCCAACACTGAAACCACTACATCACACCGGGTCATTCTCATTCTTGCAGTCATTTCATTCTCAGTCCTGGACAATACTCACACACAAAAAACAGTCAAACATCTTCTCCTTTCCCATCTTCTATTATGGTAATTGAGATTAAAATCTCTTAATTTCATCTTCAACTAATTTATGATTTACTGACCTTTTCAAATTCAAAACTGTTGCTTACTCTTATGTTTTAAAGAGAAAAGGCAGGATTCATAAACAGTAGAAGAAATTGGCTTGCCTTCTTAATCTTCCAATGTTGAATATAATACAACAAAGGGTACTAAAAACAGAAACAAAAGGTTATCATTTCCTCCTCACGGCTTCATCAGAGGGTAAGAGACAGAAGAATACACAATCCTACAATTTCTGCACATAACACCAAACCACAGCTTAATGTTAGAGCTAAATCACACCAGAATCTAACAGCAGACCACAAATTTGAGAATACAGTACTGCCTATTCTACTTACTGTCTCCAGCCCAAATACAGCAACTCTTTGTCAGATTTGGTTGTGGAGACATTGTTTTTGAGAAGCTGGGGAAATATACATGGACATTCCATAATACCTCCGCAACCAAGGTTTGGCTGTCTCACATCCGCTAGAGTTCACTCATAAAGAGGATGCCAGAGGGCACAGGACAAATGGCCTGCAACCAGTGTTCACCTTTTCTTTTCTGCTGTTAAGCTTATCTGATGAGAGCCAGGATTTGGCAAAACCACTAGTTTTCTACAAATCTACATGTAAAGTTTGTTAACTACCCTCAAATCTACCTTGACTCCAGGGCTGGGGAGAAGTCATGATTTGGGGGTTACTCCTTGTCCTATTCCAGAGTAAGAAATTTTTTCTTAATGTTACTCCTACCTCTCACTCCTTACTCCTATTCACCAGCCCTGGGGAAAGCCCCGGTTGCTTTGCAAGGCTGGTGTGTGTGTATGTGTGTGTAAGCTGTGCCAAAACTAGCAAAATGAACTTGAACAGGGAGAAATGTAAGGTACTGCACTTAGGGTGAAAAAATGAAATGCAGATATAGGAAAGGGAGACACCTGGCTTAAGGAGACTACATGTGAAAGGGATCTAGGAATCTTAGGCGGGGTACAGACCGCCGCCAGTAGGTCCGCGGGGGAGCCGGAGCCTTCACACGGCCCGACTCCCGCGCAGACCGAAAAAGAAGCTCCAAAATGGAGCTTCTTTTTAAGTCGCGTTTGCAACGTAGTGAGGCGGCAGGGGCGCACTCACTACGTCACAACGCCCGCGATGCGTACGGACGCGCGGAAGCACCGCCCCTTCCTAACCCTAGTACGTATTGATGACGTACTATTTGGCGGTCTGTAAACCGCCTTAGTAGACCATAAGTTGAACATGAGTCAACAGTGCGGCAGCTAAAAAGGCCAATACGATTCTAAGCTGCATCAATAGAAGTATAGCATCTAGATCAAGGGAAGTAATAGTGCCACTCTATTCTGCTTTGGTCAGGCCCCACATGGAATACTGTGTCCAGTTCTGGGCACCACAATTCAAAAAGGATGTTGAAAAACTGGAGCGTGTCCAAAGGAGGGCGACTAAAATGGTAAAGGGTCTGGAAACCATGCTTTCTGAGGAGAGACCCAGGGACCTTGGTATGTTTCACCTGGAGAAGAGATGGTTAAGAGGTGATTTGATAGCCCTGTTTAAGTATTTGAAGGAGTGTCATAGTGAAGATGGAGCAAGCTTGTTTTCTGCTGCTCCAGAGAACAGGACCCGGAACAATGGATCCAAGCTGCAGGAAAAGAGATTCCACCTCAACATTAGGAGGAATTTCCTGACAGTAAGAGCTGTTTGACAATGGAACACACTATCTCAGAGTGTGATGTCATCTCCTTCTTTGGAGGTTTTTAAACAGAGGCTGGATAGCCATCTGTCTGGAATGCTTTGATTGTGAGTTCTTGCATGGCAGAATGGGGTTGGACTGGTTGGCCCTTGTGGTCTCTTCGAACTCTATGATTCTATTATTCTTTCTACTACCTTCTACCTTTCCTAGAGTTATTGTCTTTTCTAATGAGTCATGCCTTCTCATGATGTGGCCAAAGTACAGCAGCCTGATAATCTTGGCTTCTAGGGAGAATTCAAACTTGATCTGTTCAAGTACAGTACTCATTTGTTTGTCTTCTTGGCTCTTAACACTTTTCTCCAGACTCCATCTAAAATAAGTTAATTTTCTTCTTATCTGCTTTCTTCACTGTCCAATTATCACATCAATATATGGTGATGGAGAATGTGGCTTGGACAATTCTAACTTTGGTGCTCAATTGTATATCTTTACTCTTTAGTTCTTTCTTGTCTAGTTCTTTCGTCACTGCATTTCCCATTCCTAGACTTCTGATTTCTTGACTACAATCTTCATTCCGAGCAATGTTTGATCCAAGGTATGAGGACTCTCTATTTTGATTTCCTCATTGTTTAGGTAGAATTTATGTAGATCTTCCTTGATTATTATTTTTGTTTTCCTTATGTTCAACAGCAAGCATGTAACATACTTTAACCTATTATTTTCTTTGACTTTGTGTGATGATAAAAAGCACAAAGAAGATTAACTAGGAAAGTCTGGTACTTGTGAAATACTCATTTAACAATAATGCAAAAACTTATTAAACTTATGTGACTTGTGCATTCTTTATCATGGCAAATAGTTTGCCTACCCCCAAAGGAATAACCACTCAAATATCAAAACCATACAGTCTGTCTTTATTCTAGTTCTTAAGGTTTGCAAGTGCTCCTAATCCTTTAGATTAAATAGCTCAAGTGTTCCAAGGTAGCTCATGTGCTCCAGTTCTCTGGTTTCCAACATTTGTCTGATACAACGCTCAGATTCCTTCATAAAAGTTAACAGCTGGGGCTGCTTGCAAAGTTGGAAGGGTGCATTCTACCCTGAAATATATCAGAGCAGCTATATTAACTTTAAATTATAGTTATTTGAAATATTAATCAATGGCCTCTGTGGAGGATGCTGACTTTTTAAAAAAACATAGAATCATAGAGTTGGAAAAGTCGATTAAAACCCATCCAGTTGAACCCCCTACCATTCATGAATACACAATAAAAGCACTCCTTATGGCCATGCAGCCTCTGTTTAAAAACCTCCAAAGAAGGAGGCACTACCAACTTTCCAAGGCTGTGTGTTCCACTGTTGGAACAGCTCTTATCGTCAGCAAGTTCTTCCTAGTGTTCAGGTGGAATCGCTATTCCTGTAGTTTGAGAAGAAAGTATCCAGTGGGAGCATCGATGTTTGGAGGTCCTTCTGGCATACCTAGCCCTTTTTCTGGGGGGCTGATAGGAGTGTGCAGACTCTGAGTAGGAATGTTGGCCCTCATGTTTCAGAAGAGCAGCCCTTCAATGCCATCCAAGTGCAACAGCAATCAATAGAACAGCCTTCCCCAAGGTTAATTTCTCCAGATGCTTTTGACTACAACTCTCATAAAGCTCAATGGTCGGACATTATGGGAATTGCAGGCCAAAACATCTGGAAAGTCTTGGATATAGGGAAGGCTGGACTAGGAAAAGCGGAAGTGAATTAGACTCAGTTTACTTATTTATACTCAATTTAGGCACTTAATCATTTAAAATAAAGTTCAAATTCCAAAAATGCTAAGTTCTGAACTCTGTTAACTTGGGGCAGAAACAGGAGAGGAAGGACGAAGCAATAAATTCTGGCAATTCCACAGACCTCTTTGATATTGTTGTTTGTTGTTGTGTGCCTCCAAGTTGTTTCCAACTTATGGTGACACTAAGGCAAACCTTTCATGGGGTTTTCTTGGCAAGATTTGTTCAGAGAGAGTTTGTCATGGCCTAGCAATTGTAAATTCATGGCCCATAAAAGTGGTCAGATGTAAAAGACAACAGAGCTCCTTTAGTACTGTTAGCTGCACAGAAGCCATACTTGCTGAATTTTCCTCTTCTATAGATTTCCTCTTCTAGAGCCCAATCTGGCTACTCTAAAGGAAATTTCCATCTGGCTACTCTAAAGGAATTTTTCTTTAGAAGAAAAGGATCCATAACAGTATTCTCCAAAGGGGTGATGGACAGCTTGGATGATGGGAGTTGTAGTCTGGAGGAGAAAAGGTTGCCAAATGTTGATCCACACCTTCTGCATATCCACGTAGAATGAATGTTATAATAAGTGCATGCTAAGGGAACTAATGGCACCTTTGAGACTGACTGAAAGAAAAAAGCTGGTAGCATCAGTTTTTGTAGACTTGAGCCTACTTCCTCAGATGCATACTTCTTACCAGCTTCTTTCTTTCAGTTAGTCTCAAAGGTGCTACTAGATCCCTTTATATACTGATTTTCCAGACTAACATGGCTATGTCTTTTAATTATAATAAGTGTAGGATTCTTGGTCTAGTAGAGATATGAGCATTCTTCCAAATTATGCATTCTTTAAAGGCTGCCAATAAGTTATATACGCCTGTGTTTGAGAATGTGTTTAAAAATTTTTAAAAACATGTTTTATTTCATTTTAACTTGCGACACCAATGATTAAAATTTGACCATAAATCTCATATTTAATTCTGTTTAAAAAGGAATTTTAGGTCTTTACAGACTCTGAAGAAAGACTCCAAAGTGAAAATTTAAAATAAACATGGAAGTACAATTTTGAGTGGCCATGAATTTTTGGTATTACTTTTTAAATAGCTTCTTGTGAACAAGAGCAGAATAGGTTATCCAAATTAAGAAATGGTAAAATATATGTATACATATGCTTGTCTATAAAACACATGCATATATATATATATATATATATATATATAGATATAGATATAGATATAGATATATATGTGTGTGTGTGTGTAAATACATGTAAAATAGCTTAAATTCCATACACTAGTGAAGAGGAAGAGAAGAAATACTATGTATCAAGAAAAGAGATAAGAATAAATATCCTTAATAAATAATAACCTGACAAGCTTTCAGTTCAATTAAAAACGCATCTATTCCAGCTGGCTTTTTCACTCTAGGTAATAGTGTTCTTTGTCTGCTCCTTGTTCTTGTTCTTCGACCCCGGATTAGTGCAATATATTGTCTTTTTCTTGCCCCTAGTGAATTGTGATTTGTATAGATTCCCATTCCTACCCCTAGTAATGATGTTTTTAAACTTTTTATATTGTGATGCTTTATCTGTATTTTATTGTTTCTTGTCTTGTAAGCCGCCTTGATCATGCAATTGGAAAGGCGGGATATAAATAAAAATTATTATTATTATTATTATTATTATTATTATTATTATTATTATTATTATTATTAT
>NC_056526.1:17979082-17991801 GCF_019175285.1 Sceloporus undulatus | reverse complement strand
TATTAATATCAAACTCTTAATTACTTGTGGCTAAATTCTATAATTAGCTACAATATAGACGGGAGAAAGAGCAATTTAATTTTTAGAAACCAATTACTCTGACTATAGTTAAGCTGCTTTCCTAGGAGACTCCAGCTTCCACTCTAAGTATCATTTAAATCCCTAAATATTTAACTTTTATTGCTTGTGAAGGCAATGACCAGATTTTAGAACCATTTCACACAACATGCTGGCTGGTATTTTTAAAAGGCTTCACTAGCCTTACAATCCAAATGAACAATAAATCTAGAAGAAACAAGAGCTCTTGATCACAAGTAAACAGAAGTCAGTCAAACATTTACCTCTTAACTTCTACTTCATAGGAGTCCTTTGGCAAGAGTCCTTTTTACAGATAGGAAATCCAAGATGAGAACATGGAATATGTATATATTTTATTTATTTGTTTCATATCCCACTTTGCTCCCAAATGAGACTCAAGAACAATGCAATCTGGTTATTTAATTTAAGCCAGCAGTAGCCTATAGAAAGCCTATGAAATGCAGAAACTGCCTGCACTGAATGCATCACTACCACTTTTTCAGGCACCTATGCACATGCCATCTAATTTGAGTATAGAAAGAGCCACAGCAAGGGGGGGGGATTTTCCTTTTTAAAAAGTATGAACGGAGTGTGCACCTTGTTTACAAGATGATTAGTATGCTAGGAACCCTTCTAGAAGCAATAAACAGCTTGTAAACAAGCCATGTGCTGGCTATGCATCCTGTTTTAAAGGCAAATTGCTAATTTTTTCTACCCCATGAACACCCATTTTTGGTGGTGATAGCCTTAATAAGTAAGGTAAAGGAGCAATTTAAACAAATCATACTTCAAAAGCCAAAAGCATACCGTAATTTCAGGCTGTTTCTTGTGGCTAGTTTACAAATTCTAGCTTCTAATAAAGCTCGGTTCACATATCACTGCAAGTCACATCTGAACAAACCACACGACACAAATATGGTCACAATCTTAACTAGTCCATTGGTGACTAGGAAACTGACTATGATTAAAGATGGCCAGACTTCAAATTTTAGCACAGATCAGGAGGTGGTTTCAGGCAGACTGCTACGTTTGAGATACACACTGTTCTATACTGAGGTTCCTGGTATGGAGATACCTCACTATCCAGTGTCACAAACTTTTTGTATGGTTTAAGAAAATAATGCATGATGTTCTTTTACCTCTCAAGAACACTATACATAGCTTAAGTACTAGCAACTGCCTGTAAGTTCAGAGAACAAGGAAGGGGGTCAAGTTGTACAATAAAGAAAGCCAACTATACAAAGTTTATCTTTTGAGTGGAAACATTTCACTTTATTTTCACTATACAGTCCGTCCTTGCCTTACGCAGGGGATCCGTTCCGGATCCCTCCGCGTAAGGCGAATTCCGCCTATGCTCGAGCCCCATTGGAAACAATGGGGCTCGTGTGCGGCAGCGCAGCAGCGCATGGGGCGCGCGCGCCCATTCAATTGAATGGGACGCGCCGCCCCTTCTGCCCCGCGGCTTGAGCTCGTATGCTCAAGGCCGCATATGGCGCGCCTGCGTATGCCGTGGGCGCACTGTATTAGCATAACAGTAAGATACTGTAAAGGAGTATTTCAGAATTCCTGCATATAATTGCTCAGCCTTGGATTCAAATCCCACATTTGTCTACTAACTCAATAGCTGGTTTTGGACAAGTGCTTCAGGCATGACAAATGGGAACACTGGTCATCAGAAATTACTCTTTAGAAAATACTGTATACACTCATGTGTAAGTCTAGAAATTTTAGTCTAAAAATTGACCTTAAAAACCTAAGTCAATTTATCCATGGGTCAATGTAAGTACTGTATTTTAACTCCTATTTAAAGAGGAACAATCCCCTGGTGAAAGGCAAAGCGTATCTGTCTTGGAAGCACTGACCCCCCTCTATTCTCTCATCCATCCAGCCTTTAGCGGTAACACAAACAGTTATGCCTGCTGGAATTTTGTAAATTCTTTTGCATTGTTTTCTTTTGCTTCATCCTTTAAATCCTTTGCTTCATGCCCTTATGTTTTCTCCTCAACTTACCCACGGGTCATTTCAGAATTTGTAATTTTGGCCCAAAAACCTGCCCTCGACTTATACATGAGGTCGACTTATGGTTGAGTATATACGTTATGTAAGATAGCTGTTAAATGTCTTATAGAGATCATTCAACATCAAAGCATGGGCTATTGTAAATCTGACTACAATTTTACATTGCTCATTTTGCTGCTGTAGAATATTAATAATGATATCATTCTTGGGTCTAATCAACAGTACAGCATAGCACTCCTTTAACAGGAAAGTCAGCTCCAACCCATGTACTTCTCTCCTAAATTCTCCATTTATGCCCCAAGGGCTCCTCCTTAAATAACCACTTCAGCAAGCAATCTCAAGCAATTACATCTCCAATTATACAAGGTGATGTTTTTCTCTTACTTAATCTTGTCTGACAGGAACCCAAGGAGAAACTGTGCCCAATCATACCTCTTAACCCACCTTTCTGGGTTTCTGGCAAACATTAGCTGCTAACTCCCCTATCCATGTGCTAATCCTTAGGCAAAGCAAACATAAACATGTAGGCAATTATGCTATTTTTAATATTTCATGATTTGCATTGCATTTTTTTTAATTGTGGACTTTATGGAATTCCCCAAATTTCAAAAAACCACTTGAGTTTATGTTTGTCAAAAAGACAGGCTCCAAGCTTTAGAAAATCCTCTCTTCCCCAGAAATGTTCACCAAATATCAATTGGTGTTAATTAAAAGCCAGCTATATCTTTTTAGAAAGGTGAATATTAAACATAAATCCACACACTACGTTCTCATCACAGCTGCACAGTCCTGGCAGCGATGTATTATCAGGTGACTAAGGATAGTCAGTTTGTGAAAACACAAAACAGCAATGCAAGAAAAGGAATTTTATTTACTTGTTTCTAGGAGTGTTGCTGGAAACAATGGGGAAAAAATTTCTAAAAGCCAGATGTCAGCAGCACTATCCTGAAGTTGCAATGGTTTACACGAAAACCTCTTCAGACTGTAGAGCAGGGGGATACAAATTGTATACTGTTGGGCTGTAAATCTCAGCATTCCTCACCACAGGTGATGCTGGCTGGGGCTGATGGAAGGTGCAACCCATATCTAGAAGGTCACAGAATTCCCACATCTGTTGTAGAGAAAAATTCTGATGAACAAATGCCAACACTCCCTTTAATGACAACTCATTTGTTGTCAACCCCCCCAAAAAGCAACCGCTAAAGATGATTTGAAATCCTTTACACTCTACAGAGGTTGGACACTTAATTTCCCATCAGGAATAAAGAGAAAACAAGCCATTGCACCAAGCAATAAGTAAAGATGATTACAGCATTGGCAGAAATACACAAAGAATGCAGGGGCAGCATGCTTTGCAGGTACAATCCCAGGAACCTTCACATCAGGTTGGGAAACCCTGGAGTTCTGCTGCAAAGTCAATGTGCACATAATCCTGAGCTAAAGAGGGCAAAGGTCTGATTTAGTATAAATCAGATTCCTCTGTTTCTAGTGGGCCTGCATAAACAAGAACCACCCTCAGAGCTGTACTGTTTGTTATTTAACAAAGATAATGCTCTGTGTAGAGGCCCCTTTCATATATTAGAAGCAAATTCTGGCTTTCTGCACAGTGGAAGTTGGAACTGAGCAGAAAGCTGCATTTAATCACAGCTCACTGAATACATCTTTTACACACATATTTGAGAATTAGTATATAACTTTATTTATTTATTAGATGTACACAGAAAAATGTAATGCAGTGCTTAGATCTCTTCAGGTCTAAATTCTCATTTTTATATCAAGGATATCTCATCTCATGAAATCATCAAATCGCCCCCCTTTCTTCCATGCTACCGACCTTGGAGAAATCACACACTCTCAGACTCAGAAACCCATGGGATAGGTTTACTTTAGGGTTGCCATCATCAACACCTTTAGAAATCTTTGTGGTGTTATAGACTGGGGTGGAGAAAGGGCCACAGAAGGCACAAAATCCCTATTTCATAGCAGCCAATTCCAAGACTCCCTCCCAAATTCTACTCCAAAATTGGGCACAGAATCACAATAAGATGCCCCCCAAATGCCACTGAAACCACCATTATGATTTAAACACCCCCAAAACTCAAATGTTACTTAAACTATCAGAAATTATCTGGAAAGCAACTTAAAAATCCAGAAGTGCAAACAAAAGACAGACTTTTGGTCACTTCCAGGGTGCATTTCAGGTAGATTTTCAGCCAAAAATGCACTAGCATGGTCTACTGGGGAGTACAGAGGTAAACACTGGCCCTCTCCATTATACACTCTCTTGTTATATTGCTAAATTCTAGTGCTGAGAAAGATTGGTGGGGGAACTACAACACCCAGAATCTCCAGTCACCATGAACAACAGCTCCACATTTTCCTATGCTTGGAACACTCAATTCAAGATATGCTTCAAAGTTATTTCCTTTCAGATCTCTCTCTCACACACACACACAGGCGGGTTACAGACGGGCAGGAGAAGACGTCTTGGAGGTGTATTCAGCTGAATACGGAGCCTCCAGACGGCCCGCCCCGGGGGCGTGCTTCAGGTGTTGGGGCTTCCACACGGGGGGCAATGAAGACGCCTCACCTGGGTCCGTTTCGGACCCGTAGCTTCCATACCGCCGCCTCGGAGGACGCCGCAAAAAAAGAAGCAGCTTCCGCACGGGCGGCCCAAACCGCGGCTTTTTTTTCTTTTGCCGGCTGGTGGATGTGCAGCTGCGCAGCTGCGGCGCTCAGCAGTAGCAAAAGAAAGCCTATGGGCACATTTAAAGCCCCCAAGCCCCTTTAAACTTTTCCCCCCGCCCTGGCCAAGAACAAAGGTGGTCTCCTGCCAGCTGGTGATCAGCTGGTGTTGGCATCCTTGTCCGCTTGCACAGTTGCCAATGTCACCAGCATCATGGATACCTCCTCTCCTTTGGTCCCCGCGCTCTTACTGAATCTGCAATGCACAGCCACGGCTGTCGCCACTGCCACCACCGTCTTCCCCGCCTCCTCTGCCCCCTCCGCCCCCTCCGCCTCCATTGCCGCTGCAATGGAGGTCCCATCATCCACCACCATGACAGCTGCAGACTTGGATGACAGCAGCAGTGATGATGATGATGGCACAGAACAGCGAACGGCAGTGGCTGCCATAGCGCTTGATCAGGCTACTGTTGGCGGTGCTATGGCCCTGGCCAGAGTGGCACGTCTCCGCCGATGCTGGAAGGTCCCTGCATCTCAAGACTTGTGGTGGCTAGTCTGTTGGGTCTGATGCTTCCATCACTTTTAATGAAAGCATGCAGCTCCTTGTAAAAGGGTGGGGGGGCGCCCTTCGTAGTACCTCTGGCCTGGGCATCTCTGTATTGTTTGTATTGAGATTTCAGCGACTTGCATTTTCGGCGACACTCCTCCAAAGTTCTGTTGTGGCCCTTGGCTCTCATGGCTTCTTCCACTTCTCGATATGTGTCAGCATTCAGGTAGGACTGCTCCAGTTTCTGCAAAATGTTTGGCTGGGACCATATAGCTATGAGGTGAGCCGTCTCAGTATGAGACCAAGACATCCCCCTGTCTTTTTTCGGGGTGCTGGTGGATGGCTGTGCCATCCTGCCTGTTGGCAAAGGGGAGCCGCCACACAGCTGTGCCAGGAGCAGCCGAACTGTGCCCGTTCCCAGGTGAAAATGGCGCAGGAATGTGTGTAGGGGGTCACTTTAAATTCCAAACTTTCCCTTATCACTTTCTACAACCAAAACATCCGCCGGCAAAACTTACAACTTCCCGCGATTCTAGCAACGCATGCGCACAAGTGGCTCTAGGGTTAGGGTTACGAGACTTAAAATGCGACGCAGCTGTGCCGCAGCTTCCACAGCTGCATGGCAGCAGACGCTGCAATTAAAGCCTGACTGCATACCGCGCATGTCCCGGACCCCGACCCATTATGCGACACAGCTGACATGGAGCTTTTAAACCGGCAACTTATATTTGTGGCGTAGCAATTCTGACGTATCGGTGCAGCAGCTTACAGACGGAGATGCGCAGGTACGCCGCAAATCAAAAAGAAGCGGAAAAAAGCAGCACCTTTTTAATGCCGCTTCTTCCCGCTTGGGGCGTGCGGGGGGCGTGTTCATGACGGCATTCAGGTAAGGCCCGTCTGAAGGCTCTACCTTCATGACGTCATGAATACACCCTTTTTGCCCGTCTATAACCCGCCACACACACACACACACACACACTTTCTCACACATACACACACACATACAGACACTCAAGGCAAAAGAACAAGCAGTGGGGCTTTGAACAGGTAGGTGCTTAGGCTAAACATGATACCTGAAGCCCATTCAGATTACAGAATTATAGTGCTACCATTCCACTTTAACTATCATGGCTCTGTGCTATGGAATCCTGGGACTGGTAATCTAAGGAAGGGAATTCAGAATCCTAAACCAGAGCCCTAAAGTGGCTCACCAAAAATGGCAAATCTTATTTATCGCATTTATTTTCTTTATTTCAAGGATTTATATTCCGTGTTTCTCCTGGAATGGGATTCAAGGAGGGAATCCTAGTATTCCATAGAATGGAACCATGGTAAATAAAGTGTAGTAATAATAATAATAATAATATAATAATACAATTCTATAGTGTGAATGAGCCCTTGGGTCTGAAAACACTAAAGGCGACTTCTTCAAAGAGCAGGCCAGATAAATCAGGTAGCAGCTACAGCCTCATATCAATCCTGCAAAACCTTTTGCATGCAGAATGTACTCTGCATCTATCAAAGCTGCTGGGATAAGTGAGGAGAGTGAAGGGACAAAGTGAATAGATAAAAACTGAAGGTTCTGCCACCATAAAAGGAAAGCCAAGGGAACTGAGACCATGCCAAAGCATCAAGGGAAGCTGAGTGGGAATTGCTTGCCGAAGGCCTATAAGAAAGTGCACACAGCCCTCATATTCCTGCTTTAACCCTGGCAAAGACAGCACTGAAATTTTTACTCTTGACAACAGCCTAATTCCACGCAATACGGGGAAAGTAATCCGTTTGCCACAGACTGTACCCAAAACAAGGAGTTGCAGCTAATCAAAGTTCTCTAATGAATTTGCCCAACTGACCTGTAGGAGCCACTGCCAGCCAAACTTGCACTATTTGTAAATATTAGGTATCTTTGATCAGAGTTAAACTTTGCTCAGAGCCAAGTCACTCTTAGGTCCAAACTATGCAATGGCATGCTGGGAGAACACTTGATCCCTTTTTAAATGGCTCCTGGCTTCCACAGAGGGTTTCAAACATATATTTTAAGGACATGCACATATTTTAAATCGGTGCTCCATTCTCTCCAGCTACCTCCCAATCACTGGCAGAACAGAATTTGCTTGTCTGAAGCCAAAAACACAGTAAAACAATACCCTCTTTTAATCTATCTGCTGACAAGATGTTCTTCACATGTGCTTCCTTCCCATCATACACCCACTGGAAAGGGGATCAAAGAAGGATTACCTCTATTTCTAAGCACAGGGCAAAAAAAAAAAAAAACCTAAATAGTACTACAAGAACTTTAATGGAATCAAGAAAAGAGGTGCCTACATGTAAAACAAGGATCATATAAAGCAGAGTACTCAATAATATTTGAGGCACTGGTTATCAATTTATCTCCTTTAAGGTGCATTTTTGTGCCCCATATGGAAATTAACTGTATTATTTTTGCCACAAAAATCACACTCAGACAACTGAAGCTTAACTCTGCAATCCACACAGTCCCACATGTAATATGTATATATATATATATACAACAAGTTTATTGATTAGTCAACTGACCATATCAACAATAAAGTGCAAGATATCAAAATATAGAGATACATACACGATACAACTTGATCGCTCCTGAAGGAGAGTGTGTGTGTGTGTGTGTGTGTGCATACATGACTTGTTAAAGGGGAAACCTTGACCTCTTAGAAACAGAGAGAGAATGATAGAATAGAAAGACCACTCATTGAGCATTAATTGTTGTTTATGTTGTTTAGATGTTTTTTGCTACTGAACTGAGCAAAGCTATCTAATTCACTTCAATTAGGAATTAAAGACATTTAAGTTATCATAATATTTATTTCAAAAAATGTATTTTAACACCATTACAATCATTCTTAATGACATATTTCATATATAGTTACGTACTATGTTTCACATTTGAAAAAACTCATTTAGAATACCTGTCAGTGTCAGTTTACATGGCATATGACAAGGGATTGTGAGAAATGAAATCCAAAATACCTGGTAAGCACCAGTTTGAGAAAGGCTGCTATACTTAGAGAATTAAGTTAAGAGTTAAACAGAACTTGCATGAATGTTTTTTTTTTTGGGGGGGGGGAGTACAGGATGGCTGGTTGATTCAGAGTAGTAGTTTAAAAGGAGTAATTTCCCCCAAAGCTAAGTCCTTCTGTAAAGGGATCTTATAACACCTTTGAGACTGAGTAAAAGAAACTATACCATAAGCTTTTGTAGAGTTTTGTCTCCTTCTTCAGATGCACGGAGTTAACAGGCACATGGAGTGAACTGGCACCAGTAGACTGAGTCTATGAAAGCTTATGCTACAACTTCTTTTACTCAATGAGTCTCAAAGGTGCTACAGGATTCCTTTGCATACTGATATTCCAAACTAAAATGGCTATGTCTCTGAATTCCTTCTGGGAAGATAGTCTAGGCTATACTGAAGACAAGCACAGTATAAAAAAGAAGGGATTCAATTCTCTCACAGGTGCTATCAAACAAAACCCAAAGGAAATCTTCAAGGCTCAATAACTCCCATAATATGACACACATATTACCATAATAAACCTCCCACACAGAAGAAAGGCCTTGAATGACATTGTCTATGGAGATTACAGCAGAGATTACAACAAATTCAAAGCAAACAGCAAGTGTATCTTGTTACTAGAACAAGCAAGCTATTTTGGTTAAATCCAGGTTAAACCCACTGCAGGAAATGCACTGGGGAATTCAATTAGAAAGCACCACATCATCTACTTTGGAGGGAAAAAATACATATTTATTTTAAGACAGAAAGTTATCCTGCTGGTCATTCACATGGAGAAGTTTCCCAGCAGCCTATTAAAGAACATACAATAAAACTGGATAAATTAACCATTTCTCATGCAAAGCCAATAGTGGGTCCTGGTCTATCCTGAAAAGATATTATGAATTCCTAGGTGTCAACCTATCAGAAAAATACTTTAAATTCCTCTCATTTACTCATCCACTTTAGAGATTTCAACAAGAACTACACACATTCTATCACTGAAAGCCAAAAGTAGCCTTCCCCAACCTGATCCACCAGGTATGTTAAGACTACAGCAAAATAAATGAATAAATAAATGTTATCTCCTTTGGGACCTTAGACAGAAAGATAGTTCATGGTTACTGTAAGTATGCATCTAATAAGTACAATTATTACACAGATGACTGGACCTACTACCTATTTAGGACTACAGTACTACCTATTTATAGGAAGGTTTGACACTGTGCCTAGATCAACCTTTTCCAATCCACACTGTTTTCTAAGTGGTGTGCCTCAGTGAAGCTGCAGTGTCAAGCCAGACAAACATGTCATTATAAACAAGAACTCCACAATCAAAACCAATTACCATCAAGCACCTTTATCAATGCCATTAGAACTGTATTATGAATCAGCTTGGATTAAGTCATGTACATTCAAATGCCGGAACAAAATCTTCACCTCTCCTTTCAAAATTCAGAGTTTGGCCCTGGGAGATCTCTTTATGGTGGGAATTTCAGAAATTACACAGCAGAAGATATTCCTTAGGGAACACAGTTGCAATACTGTGACTCATTCATAAACACTACTACTTTTAAATGAGCTTTGAGGTGAATAGGCAGGTATTGTACAATTTATTTGCAAATGTGCTCTACCCACAAAAGAGTGGCTCCACTACTTCTCTGTAAAAGGATACTAAGAATGTCACCCAACCATAAACCAGTTCCACTATGGTTCACAAAACCATTTTAAAATTTTATTCAGTAAGAGTGTTGAGTAATTTACTTTAGCCACAGCAAATGTACCATATACATTGGTAACACACCCAAGCACAAAAAATGTACTAGAAAAAAATGGCATATAAAAGTATCATCAAGGTAACAGACTGAGACATTAAATTATAAAACACAACTGCCTCATCATCCCAGAAGTATTCAAACATAATTGACACTAGCATTTGCTTTCATAACCTGTTGCCTAGCAGCTCAGGCAATCCACGTCTAAGTGGTTTCCACCCATTTGCTAACTAGCTACATATGCATGGAAAAGGCTAACAAAATGGTTCTTAAATTGGCATATAATCTACAGCTTAAAACAGTGGGAAGGTAATTTTCTTGACTTCACCCAAAGGCATGTAATGTACAAGGCAGTAATAAATGCCAGGTCTCCTTTCTAAATATACTGTAAGCATGTTTTGAAAATGCAAAACCTGAGCTAAGGCATTCTCAGTTAGCTAAAAGTTTTCTGACTTGTGTAAATGTATTTTAACATTCTGTTGTGAAAGAGGAAAACTTGCGAGAAACTGTTAAGAGCTAGATCTTACTACTTAGTAGGATTTTGAATCTACATACTCAGTCCCCATTTACAAATTAGTTAATTACCAAAACTGAAGACAAATGAAAAGGGCAGAGAAAACTGGAGCAGGAAACTATAATTCTAACATACTAACTCAAAATTCAGTATCTAATAAGAAGCACACCATGTTTTCTTGTATGCAGAAACAAAATAGCGCATTAACAATTTGATTTCAACAAAGCATTGCTCTGAAATCCTCTAGGATCAAAGTGATGATAAAGAAGTTGTTTTGTTTTCCTTGATTGATAAGCAGCACAAACCACAACATGCCCAGAAATATCGAACAGGCTTTATCGGCTGGATAATTATATATGTGCAAGTATATACTAACAGAAAGTCAGGACTGTATTCCCATACTGCCAAAGATACAAACCCTTCCCCAGCTTGGTGGCTGCCACCCATTGAGTTTCCATGGCCCAGCAAGGATTTGAACCCAAATCTCCAAAATTGTAATCCAACATGCAAACCACTACACCACAGTGGCTCTCGGTTCCCTGAAATCCTTAAAATTATTTCAAGGATTCCTCCAGGGTGAAAAGTTTGAGAAAAGCTGCACCTGAGACAATTCTTTCTGTTTTAAAATGTAAACCCTCTGTTTGACATTAGAAAGATCAAATTCTTTTTATGCTGCACAAAAGCAATCTAGAATAGCCATCTGAGCATTCCACATGTTCAATAACTAACGTGGATTATAATCCTTTCTCACATGTTTAACATAATCCTATGCTCACCCTGGACTAAATCTATTGGTTTCAATAGGATTAACTGCCATTTAAGTGAGCATAAAACTACAGTCACTGACATGCTGTAAGCAAATGGTACATCTTTACCATGCTTTTGCCACATCAGCCATAAATCTCACAGATTGATTAGAAGGTAATTACCATGTGTTGAGTGAATCTGAGTACAGAGCAGTCCTTTCTAGGTACTACATGAAACTACCCTGAAGCAAATTTTGGCCCAAATTTTTATTTAAAACCATTCTGGTTTTTATACCTTGTTCTACTAAGCTGCCTTCTCACCTTTCAGTATCCTATTAGTCAGCAAAACTCTAAACTATGAACCACCTGCCAGCCATCATTCATTTCAAGTACTGCTCACGCAGAGCAATCCCTCTATAGCTAACCAAAAGACCCAAGCCCTGCCATCTTCACTAGTTTCAAAATCCTTGGCATGAATGGTCAAGTGGAATCTCTTACTAGGCTGCTGGATTTTCCAAAGTGAACTCACTCCCTGCACAGCTAAACCTGGATTTCAAAACTACTATATTTAAACCTTTGTCTTTTTAACTAAATATTACACTCCATTATCCATTAGACATAACCATGATGGCACAAAGACTCAACACATTAGTTTGAAACCAATTTCAAAAGGTCTGCAATGTTTTAAATGCTATCAACCACCTCCTTTAATAGGAAGTGTTCAGAACAGAAATAGAGTTAGCCCTCCATATCCATGGATTCAAGTATCCATGGGCTGAAAATATTCACAAACAAAAATTCCAAAAAGCAAATCTTGATTTTGCCATTTTAATAAAGGGACACCTTTGTATTATGCCACTCTATATAGTAGGACTTGAGCATCCATAAATGTTTGTATCCATGGTGGAGGTGGAGTTCCTGGAATCAAACCTCAGCGGATACCAAGAACCCACAGTAAAAGAAGGGGAGCAGTTTCAAAGTAAATTAGTAGTATTTTTAAAAAAATGGAAGCAATTAATAACAAGCAAGATAGTTATGTATGAGAAGTTACTCTCTTTTGGTCACTGGTTATGAAGACAAGACAATTATGGTATATTTCAAAAATAACAGGAGGCGGGAAGGGCATTTCTTTTTTCAGTGAATGCAATGAGTAAAATTTTCTAGCTCTAAAGGACACATTTAGACATTCTAAACTGACTTTTTCAAGTTTCATGTCATTTCTTATCAATACTAAATTTTCACCTGACAAAAGTATGAGTAACACAACAAGTAATACAGCTATAATGTCAACTGCCCTATACAAACAACTTCCTCCACAAATTAG
>NC_056526.1:17967893-17979072 GCF_019175285.1 Sceloporus undulatus | reverse complement strand
AATTATACACAGAACTGAAAGCTCTGACAGGTTTATAGCCACATAGATTATTTATTTCCTATGTGTTAGTTCCAATGCATATTTTACTAGGCTCCCATAGGAGCACCTGCAAATTTGGAGAGATACTTCATAATAGCTTTTTTTTTTACAAGTAATATCTGTTAAAGATGTGGAAACATTGAACTTTGTTAAGCATCTTATAGCTATCTGAACTTCACATTTACACTCCAATTTAAACTAAGATTGACTTTAGCCATATTGGAATAAAATAATGCAATTTATTGAGAATTCATCTCTTTATATTTTAATAAAATGATTAAAAACCAGCAGTATAGTTAGTTATGGTTTGAACATTATAGAAAGTAACAAGAACAGGAACGTTTATACAGCTTTCCCACCTGTATAAAAAGAAAACTCTTAACTGTGTAAAGAGATTTCTTTTCCTCACTACCAATGCATGCTATGGGTAACTCTTCTCAATAAAAAGTAAATAAATAATAATAAAACTGGCAGATGAATCTTTGGTGCCATGAATTCTCACATGCTAAGTACACAAGTGGTCACTCACTTTGCTTTTAAAGACAAAGAGGCTTTGAGGTGTTGATTCAGTTACAATTCATTTGCATTCTGTAAAAAGATGCTATCTTCATCTCAATTTATATAGTCCTCGGTTCCATATTCCAGAATGACTTCTTCCCTTTATTGTTCTCTACTTCAATTTCTACCAGAGTTTGGGCACAATGCTGTTAAAAAAAATACAACATACAGAATCCCCTGGCATCAGGGTTTGTTTGTTTTTTACGAAAGTAACTTTTCAAGTTCTGAGTTCTCACCAGCTGCCCCATATGATGTCCAGCTTGCTTTCTCTGAAATAAGTCCTGACAGAAGATGCTTCTATCTGGAGAGACATTTTGCCAATTTAAAGGGCATTCTTTTCATCACTGGATGGATGTTTCAACATTAAAAGACAAATTTTCAACCTGATCATTTTAATCCAAACATATTAGTATTTTTGAAAACATCTGAATTTAAAACACACACACACAGAGTTTGACAGCTCTCACTGAAGAAAACCCTAGCTTCTCTGTTACCCCAAAGTCTGGCTCAGTGTATCCCTTTTTCAATATCAAGTTGATATCAAAAGCAATGTTTGAGGCCAAGGGTGCCCCGAATGTAGGAAAGTAGGCATGCCATATAAAAAGATCTGTGAGCATATGTAGATATCCAGGAGGGTCTGCATGGAGGAAGCTCAAGACATAGCCAAGAATAGATCAATCAAGATCAGAACCTGCATAATCCCTTCATTGACCAGAATGATGGTGTATGATAGATCTGGTATTTACAAGTGAGCAAAAATCCAAGGATACTTCCCTCTGGAAGCAATACACCATTGTCCAGAGACATTTGCACTGTTTGTCTGGGCATTCTCAAGTTCCTTTCTTATTCTTCTCTCTTGGAAACTTCATTTTACTCCCAAAATTTGCCCAGGGATATGTGCTTAGGCACCCTCACTTCAGTCTCACATGAGTTCAAACAGACTCTCTGTCAGTATCTCACTTGACTCCTCAGCCCTACTGGCCACTCCATGATCCATAGGAAGCTGCTGAGCCATTTCATTTCACAGTGTCCCCTGACTGGAGCTCCACTTCTGGAATTGGTAAGGCATCACCCTCTGCAATCCCTTCAGTTGCTACCTGCTACCACCTTTTATATCATTAATGACTGGCTGTGTGCATGAGTGAGTGTCTCTGTATGAATGGTGATTTGCCCTTGATTTGCAAATAAAATTATTTTGGACTTGCACTGGGACCAACATACCCAGGCTTGATCCCAGCTTTGAGTTTCCCAAGCCCTCTCGGCTGCTTTAACTGAGCTAATAAAATTCCTCTATTAAATACTGATTGTGGGTGTGCTCCCAGAACCCTTGCAGTTTGGGTAACATCCCAGTACTTTCATGTTTGGACAGATTTTTAACAGTAGAAAAAAAAGAGGAAGACAACAATGCATTACTCATTCATCTATATTCTCATGGTATGGGTAAGGAACAGAACAATCTTCCTTACAGTGAGGTGGTCCACAGGTCCATTGAACCCAGGATTGTCAACTCTGACTAACAGTGACTCTCCAACATTTCAAGCAGCATTCTTTCTTTGCTCCTTCTGCATGGAAGGTTTGTATAAGACCACTAATTAAAGACCCATCCTTCTTTGTGATTCTCTTGCCAACTGAGTACTGTATCTTTACTGCTCATCTCTGCTTTATTTCTGACCAATTTTCTTACAGGACACATGATGAATATAAGCCAGCATGTTGATAGAGGCACTACTGACGACAACCAGAGAGCCAGTGCTCAACTTAATTGCAGGTTTCTTGCCTTCCATGGGCTCCTGGGCTCAACTTGGCATACTACCACAGCCAAGAGAACTATCTGACTTAATTGCAAAAGTTAGCCACATAGAACATTTTCTACTTAAAACAAAACAAAACAAAGCAAGCTAGAAATTTGTACAGCTGTTCCATGTGTCCACTCAGGAAACCTCTGGTCAGCAAAAATGAATGCATTTTCTCCAACATCCCAACTGCTGTTGCAGGGTATAGCCATGTGGCAGAATTAAAGCAGTTCGATACCACTTTATCTTACAAAACCCTGTGAATGGTAATTTGGTGAGGTACCAGAACTCAATGACAGAGAATTATAGGTATTTTATAAAACTGCAAATCCCAGGATTCCATAGGATGGGGCCATTCCATTTTGATCTCTACTCAGAAATGCTGAGGGAAAATGTTCAAGAGTTTTCCTAACCTCAACTGATAGGTTCCAAGAGACTGTATTATTATGTGCCTTTTTCTGACTTAGGGTCACCATGACCCTAAGGCAAAGATATCATGAGGTTTTCTTGACAAGATTTGTTCAGAGTCAGGATTGCTTTGCACTCCTCTGAGGCTGAAAGAGTGTGACTAACCCAAGGTCACCCAGTGGGTTTCCATCACCATGCAGGGATTTGAACCCTGGTCTCCAGAGTCACAGTCCAACACTGAAACTACAATACCACACTGGCTCCCTATTGTGTTATTATATAGTTGGCGGGGGGAGTTATTGAAAAGAAACAGAAATCATACAGTCTTAGTAACACAAACAAGCAGGAACAGGTTTAAGGTCAGAAGCACAAATCCCATGTTTCTTTAAGGAGTTACATGGACTAAAATGTATTAACTGTTTATAAGGAAACCAAAAGTCCTACATTTAAGCATTCGCAGGCAAAGATCCTACACACTTTTAGCATAACATACTGGTAGGTATGCTGGCTCCTTCCACTGAGCAATCTACTGCATAATGGACACCATGGCTTTGCACTCACCCATTACACTACAACCAATTTGCTCCCTACCCACCAAGTCAACTAAGAGAGGGGGGTTGCTGTACTTTCAGAACAATTAGCTGCTAGGATCTGCACTCATATAACCCTGTCAAAATGAAACTGTGCAAACAGCTTGAACACTGTAATGTTCAAGCTGCATTCCAGCCATAGGGGGGAAAATACTGATTAAGACACACAATTAATGGAGTAGTCTTTATCCAACAAAGTTCACACACAGTCCCTGAGACTTATCAGAACGACTATTGTGCACTTTTAGTGAGCGAGGAGAGATTCCACTGTACCTCTTTGGCCATATGAATTCTCCAAAACAATGGTTCAAGTGTGTTAAGAGAAACAACCCTTACTTAACATGGTGAATATTTCTACTCCCACAGTTGCTTGAGTCTATAGAACACAAAGGCTTGAGCCAGATGAGGTCTGGTGAGCACTGGATGGTTTTACTGCTTTAAACTGAGTTTGGCCCCATTAATGTCCAAATGAGAGGATTTTATTATACCTAGGACACCATTATCTTGCATGTAACTGGACACCTTAAACTGAAATGTCAAGTACATCCAACTCAATGCAACTTCCAAACCACCAGAAAAATGACATGTGAATTTGCTCTGTTGAATCAAACATATCTAAATTATGTTTTCTGCAAAGAATTTTCTTTTCCCTTGTATCAAGTTACATTTAAATCTTTCTACCACAGGCAAAATACCTCTGGAGTATTTGTTGCCTAAGAAAAATCCTATGAAAGATTGCCCTAAGTTGACAGATGATTTGAAGGCACATACACACGCACTACTGACTCCACAGCTGACTCCTTTAAAAAGACTCTGCAAAACATTTTCCAAACTTAGCTTTTCAAAACAAATGTCTTGGTTATGCAAGAGAAACAACAGCATGATTATTATTTTAGACTTTACATCTTGAACTCTTAAGGGAAAAATTGTTTTTAATGTGTGTCCACATTTTGCAACTCTTAAGAATGAAGCAAAAGTTGGTGAAAAGGGGAAATAAACCAAGAACAATACAATGCATCACATTTACATTAAAGGAGGAAAAGCTGTACAATGTAACACTCTACAATTCAAGACATTCCTCATTTTAGTTCAGAAACTGAAAAAAGCTATTAGTTTCAAAAAGAAGGAACGTAACAGCTAGTAATTCATTTTAAACCTGTGTTAGATAACGTTTCTCACTTTTCTGGTTGGACAATGATAACATGGTCAGGACTTAACGTGCTCAGAAAATGCTCACAAATTTCATTCCAAGCAGTGGTTAGGTATGCTATGTTATCCAAAATGTAATCTGCAATATTTTAGGGGTATTAAACACTCCTCTCCGGTGAGCAATTCTCCAAGTTATCACCAACATTTACAGTTGGCCCTTCTTATACACAGATTTTTTTATACACGGATTCAAGCATCCACGGTTTGTAAATGTTCAAAAAAAGTATAAATTTCAAATATCAAACTTTGATTTTCCATTTTTTATAAGGGTCACCATTTGGTATGTCATTATATTTAATGGGACTTGAGCATACACGGATTTTGTTATCCGTGCGGGATCTTGGAACCAAACCCCAGTGTATAACAAGGGTCTACTGTACATGATTCTAAGATTTCAACACCCTTTGCCCTGTGTATAATACACATTTGTGTAGAAGCCACAAAGATTGGAGGGGGGCACGTAAACTCAGTGTCTAATTTAATGTAGGATTTTTCTATTTTAATGCAGAATTCTTCTACATACACAGCTTTTGACAGTGAGTGAGCAAAATCCCCTATTATTACGAAAGAGACTACTACAGGTAGAGGAGTTTCTGGCTGCCATTGACTGCAATGTTCATAGAGAGGAAAACCAGTTAGAAGGATCTAGTAAATGAGAGAGGGAAGAAAATGTTACCCTGAAGCAGCAGACACCAACTACCCCGTTTCCCCAAAAAGAAGACATACCCAATAAAATAAGCCATAGCATGATTTCTATGCATTTGTGCAATATAAGCCATACCCCGAAATTAAGACATAGTAAAGGAAGGGGGCAGGAAGGTAGCAGAAAGCTTGAAGCCAATGGTTCTAAAGTAAATAAGACATCCCCTGAAAATAAGCCATAGTGTGTCTTCTTGAGGAAAAAACATATATAAGACAGTGTCTTATTTTCGGGAAAGCATGGTAGGAGATGAATTTGGGTTAATGTTTTGGACTATGGCTCCCAGATCCCTTCCCAGCCTGAAGTTGGAGTAAGGAGTCCTCTGTGAGATTTATCTGACCTCCTTTGCTTGTGAGATTTATCTGGCTTCTTTTGCTCACTGTTTTTTTGCCACCTGGAGAGAATGTTTTTATTCTGAAAGGCATTTGACCTGCAAGGCTGACGGTTTTATGTAGTAAACACTTATTTTTAGATTAATGGATTTCATTGGGAACCATCTAACATTGTGTGGCCAGAAAAGACTTCCTGGAAGCAAGCCTCTTCCATTCCTCCTGCGTTTCTAAAAATCTATGAAAATGCTACACATGGTAAAGAAACCCCCAGAATGGTGTGGGGAGATGAAGGGAAAGGAGGGAATTTGGATACAAGTACCATCTTTCTTTCATATGCCTCTCTGCCACAGATGATAATCTCTATGGTATTTTGGGAATCCCAGTAGAGTTGCAGTGAAGGGTGGGCAGAAATCCTAGCTTCCTTTACACATTACACAATTATAGCAGTTTGATATCCTGGGCACCAGATCCTGTATGATCTTGGAGGCTAGGCAGAGTCAAGGCTTGGTTAGTTCTTGGATGAGAGACCGCCAAGGAATACCAGGTGTTGTGGAAAGGCAATGGCAAACCACTTCTATTTCTCACCTAGGAAAACCCTATGAAATTAATGGGGTTGCCACAAGTCAACAGGCAATTTGAAGGCACAAACATAGACATGGACACTGCTTTAACTGTCATGGCTGCATCCTTTGAAATCCTGGAATTGTTACTCTGGTGAAGCACTTGCACTACCTTGCATACAATTCTAAATATCTAACAAGACATCCCTAGCGTGGTGTAGTAGTTTGAGCATTGGACAAGGACTCTGGAGAACAGAGATGCTAATAATTCAAATCCTGGCTCAGCCTTAAAACTCAGTGGGTGACTTTGGGCAAGTCACACACTCTCAGCTTCAGAGAGTGGTAATGGCAAACTCTAAAGAAAAAAACATGATAGTGTCGTCTTAGGTCTCCATCAGTTGGAAATGACATGAAAGCACACAACAACAAATCCCAGGATTCAGTCATGACAGTTAAAGTGCTGTAACTGTAGTATGAAAAGGGCCAAAGAATTCCATTCTGCCACAACAACCCTGTATTTCATCTACTGCTTTTATCTTTGCACACTGCGAGATAAAGTTGGAGAGTTCAAAATAATTTTCATTTTGTAAATAACAGTGAAAAAAATCAAAGCACCCAACAATTCACAGTTGTCAACATAAGCCATTGTGACAAGTCTTCAAGGAAGAAGCTGGTCAGTCTTCAGCAATAAGTTGCTGTTGTTGTTGTTGTTGTTGCGTGCCTTCAAGATGTTTTCAACTTATGGCAACCCTAAGAAATCTACCAAGGAGTTTTCTTGGCAAAATAAATTAAGCATAACCTTAAAAAAGAAAGAAAGAAAGAAAGAAAGAAAGAAAGAAACTAGTGCTTTTAAAAGGGACATTCTTTGTCCATTACTTAATCTTACTGATTAAATTAAAAAATCGCATTCTGCCTATTAGGAACCGAAAATAATTATTATGAAAATATATCATAAAAACAAACCACAATAAATCTGAGTGATATTAAAATTACAATTTAACATTGATACAAATGATACAATGAAGTATTAAAAAATCAATAAAATAAAAGTCTGGTAACTAAAGAATCAGTCTCACATAGTTTCACAACTGGAATGTACCCACTGAAAATGCCCAGTTTTGAGTACCCAACAACCAAGCCACCTCATGAGAAGGTACAACAGGTCCTCTATTAACAATCATAAATTATAACAAGACATTCATGTCAAGATGCTATTAACTAACTGAATGAAATAAGCAGAGTACCTTTTAAAGTGCAGTGTAAGAGCATACCTAGAAAAGCATAATGGTTAAGATTAAAGCTCCATTCAGAAAAGCTTTGCTCAGATACCTGTGCACAAGCTAATACTTAACATCTTGGCTAATCCCTTGAAGCCAGGACTAGCAAGATTTAGATACTGTAGTAGAGAAACTGGGATGACATAGTAACACACAAAGTATTTATGTCTTTTAGGTTGGCTGTTCACTAGTAACATCTTTAATCTTCAGCCACTCTATACCTGTTTTTCCCCACAAATGAATACTCTGAAATGACTTTTTGAAGTGAACACCTTGACATCTCATCCTAAAACATGCTTACTGTCACTTGCAAAATAAGTTTATCTATACTGTAATCCATGATTTATAAAAGGGTATGGTCAGTAGCAACCAATGCACAATTGAACTCTTTGGTAGAGCACAGGGTCATCACAGATGGAGCCAGCTGCTTCTCATAGGCCACCCAATCTTGTTGCTGTGTACTTCCAAATCATTTTTTTGACTTGTGGCAACTCTATCATGGGGGTTTCTTGGCAGAACTTCTTCAGAGGGGTTTTTCCATTGCCATCCTCTGAAGCTGAAACAGTGTGACTTGCCCAAGGTCACCCTGTGGCTTTTTATGCTCGACTAGGGAATAGAACCCTGGTCACCAGAGTCATAGCCCAATGTTCAAACCACTACATCACACTGGCTCTCTGCCATCCAACCTACTTCCTTGCATAGTCTAAGTTCGTCTTGTACAGAAATACTTCTCACTGGCCTAGAGAAAAGTTACTGAAGTTATGTCGGCACTTACACTGGCCCTAAGGCAAACCTATCATAGGTTTTCATGGCAAGATTTGTACAGAGGAGGTTTGCCACTGCCTTCCCCTGGGGCTGAGAGTGTGTGACTTGCCCAAGGCCACCCAGTGGGTTTCATGGCTGAGCTGAGAATCAAACCCTGGTTTCCAGAGTCACAATCCAACACTCAAACCACTATGCCACACTGCTGCCTACATGGTAGTAAATTTAACAGAGCACAGTAGCCTCTATTTCTGAGAAAACACGTATGGTATCAGACTGCACACAAATGAGACTAAAGCCAGCATGTCCCCCCAACACTCCTTTGTTTTGTTTGGGACCACAGACAGAAAGACCAATGTCTCTTCATATACAGAGCAGAAGGACACATCTCTCCTACAATCTATTAAAAGCAACCTCCCAAGCTTCTCTCTAGGCTCAAATGGAAAGCAAATCAAGTAGGCGGCTGCCTCCAGGACCTAACAGCTGTTCCTTCACAATGAGAACTCTCCCAGACACCTCAAGCTACCTCTTTGGACTAGTTCACATAATCAGCAGGTTGGCAAACCTAATTTCTTGACTGAAACACATCGAACTATGGGTAGGGCTCATGTGTCTGCATACTCCCTGCACATGCAAAGCGGTGTATCTGGGTGAAATAAGCTGCTCCCCGACGTGTTACTTTTCTATATTCAGGTAATATCCTGTACAGATAATTCAGTCACATAAGCCATACATGCACATATGCACACACTCATTATATGTGCTTCACTTTTACTATACTGTGTGACATAGTGGCTAGTGGCTACTGGATGATGTAGTCATGGAAATCCCAAATTCATATCTTTTAATTATTAAGCCCCACTGGGCACAACTAGATAAATGACAACCCTTCAACCAAATCCACCTTACAGGGTTGCTGTTATGAAGCCAGAATATTATCCTAAATTCACTGGTGAATGGGTCACGCATGGAAGAAATCAATAATGTTCTTTATCATTTCTCTGTTGCACAGCACAGTCAACACAGTGGATGGCAGGATCACAGACCCAAGAGAAAAGCGTCTTCCTATAAATGGCAAATGTCCTGGCAGACATCAGAGCAACTTATGGTCAACTGGTTGATTGAAGAAAGATCATGCATACTCTAAGGCAAAGCTATCATGGGGGTTTCTTGACAAGATTTATTCAGAGGCGGTTTGCCATTGCCTTCCCTTGAGGCTGAGAGTGTGTGACTTGCCCAAGATCACCCAGTGGGCTCCAGGGCTGAGCAAGGAAACAAACCCTGGTCTTCAAACTGTGATCCAACACTCAAACCACAATGCCACACTGACGTGTGTTTATGTATGCTATGTACCTTTAAGTTATTTCCGACTTATGGTGACTCTAAGGTCATATCAGGCAGGTTTCTTCGCAAGATCTGTTCAGAGGCAGTTTACCATTGCCTCCTCCTGAGGCTGAGCATGTCTGACTTGCCCAAGGTAACCTGGTGGGTTTCACAGATGAGCGGGGAATTGAACCCTGATCTCCAGAGTTGTAGTTCAACACTCAAACTACTACGCCACGCTGTGTGCCTTCAAGACATTTTTTATTTATGGCAGCCCTAAAACCATAAGTCATATCATGGGCTTTCCTTGGCAAGATTTGTTCAGAGGAAGTTTGCCACTGCCTTCCCCTGAGGCTGAGAGTATGTCACTTCTTGCCCAAGGTCACCATGTCTCAACATAGCCTCCTTCCATCCCGCCCAGGGTTAAAGGAGAGTAGACCCACCAAAACATTCAGTGATCTTCTGCATCTCTCACAGTTCAGAACGAAAAGCATTGTGTTATATATCATCTAAAGATGTTAATACATGGCAAAATAAGCCCTTCCACACCAGAGCTGTTTGAAAGAGAACATGTGAGCACATGCACACAGCCCCACAAACCTCTCATGAAAACATCTCTCATTCTATGCCTGGTGCAAGGAGTGTCTAGAGTAAAGAGAGGAATGCAATGCACACAACAGTCGCAGTGGGGGGGAAATGAGTTGTCCAGCACAAAGGAGGCTTTGGATAAAAGGAGCTTTACTGTTTATGAGTCCATTACCTACCAACTTCACAGCAAACAGAAACAAACACAGCCCCATCCAGGGGGGCAGGCTAAAATAAATCCCCTCCGAAAACACTGCTAAGAAGTTACGAAACCAGCTTGTCTACTGCCCTTTCCGATTTCAAATACCTACATTCCTGGTGTTCAGACATACTCCCACAACTTGTCTTCACTTCTTCTCCATCAACACACTTCCCACGGTACTACGAAGGGCGATACTTTTGTTTGTTTGTTGTTGTTGTGTGCCTCCAAGTCATTTCTGATTTATAGAACCGCAAGGAGAACCTATCATACAGTTTTCTTGCCATGTTCCTTCAGAGTGTGTTTGCCATTGCCACCCGGAGGCTGAGAGTGTGTCACTTGGCGAAGGTCACCCAGTGGGTTCACATGGCACTGCGGGGATTCGAAACCTGGTCTCCAGAATCGTAGTCCAACACTCAAACCACTACACACCACGCTTAGCCACAAATGACTCACAGGGGTTTTAAGAACGTCCCCACATTTTGCCCAGGATCATACCTCTTTGTACCAAATTAAATTCTCCCCAAATGATTCATTTGAGGGAGTACTGCTGTGTTAATTCTTGGTTGCCGTTGTGTGCCTTCAAGTTGTTTCTAACTTATGGAGACACTAAAGCAAACTTATCATAGGGCTTTCTTGGCAAGTTTCTTCAGAGGTTTGCCATTGCCCTCCTCTGAGGCTGAGAGAGTGTGACTTCTTGCCCAGTTAAATTAATGGACTTTGTTGAGTCAGTATTAATGGGTTTACATGGCTGGTCTCCCAGTGTCCTAGTCCAGCGCCCACAATGGTTTTTGCACACTGGTTCTGTGCGTTCTTCACATGCGCAAAAATGCAGACTGTGGAC
>NC_056526.1:17949483-17967883 GCF_019175285.1 Sceloporus undulatus | reverse complement strand
AGGAACCAGGCAGAGCCCAATCTGTCTTTGGAGTGCGCTTCAGAAATTGATCTACTTGCAATCCAAGCTTGGCTTCAATCCCTCTTATTCCCAGTCAGAACAGGCTGACTATCAATGGCATTTTGTTTAGCACCGACTCAACGAAGTCCATTAGTTCAACTGTGGTTCTGTGAGACATTGAGCCTTCTTCTGTCAGAGAGAGAGCTCTGGAGCCACAGCAAACTACAAGCCCCAGGGTTCCCCAGCACTCAGCCAGGGCGGTTAAAGCGGTCTCAAACCGGATTACTTCTGCAGTGTGTTCTGGACCTAAGAAGAAGGAGGAGGGGAAAGGGGAGGCTTTTCACCCCCAAAATAAACCCAAATAAACCTTTTCCGCATCAAAGGAAGGAAGGAAAGGCAACTGTGGCTTTGGAGCAAAGCTAAGGACCAACCAAGATTAGGGCTGCAAACTACAAGCCCCAGGACCCCACACAGCACTGGAGAGCCAGCGCGGTTATAAAGCGGTTTCAAAGCGCGTTAAACCCTGCAGTGCGGATGCAGCCCAAAAGTGGAGCGGGGCGTTTGTGGAGGGGACCCCAAGGACCCCCACATTTCTCTTCGAGGGAGGGCTGGTCTTTAGGAGGGAGCCCAGCCCTGGCCACCATTCATTCCCAGGCACTGCAGCCTGGCTAGACTTGCCTTCCGCTCCTCCTCGCGTGGGGACCCGGTTAAGCCATGCTGCTGCACCGCTTTGATTGCGACCAGTCTCTCTCGCGCGCGCACCTTGGCAGCGATCGTTCCCCGCCGCTGCCTTTGCTGCTGGACGCGGCCACGAGGAAGGAGGGAGGGACCGAGCAAGTTCTTGACCTGCCTCGCTTCTTAAAGAGACACGCGCTCCCTCCGTCTAAAGGTCCGCCCCCGCACTGTTGGAACGCCCCCCGCCCAGCTTTGGTTGCGTCCGTTCGATCAGCACCGAACCCCCTCCTCTTTCCCCGAGATGAAGAAGAGTGGTACGTTCCGAATTTTGAGAGAAGGAAAAAAAACAAAACAACGTCTCGGCTTCTGTGATTGGTGGAGGCGCGAAGGGCGGCAGCCAATAGGAAGCCGCTACAGCCCACTGCAGCAGCAGCAGCAGCAGCAGCAAAAGAGCCCTGGCGTCCGCACTGAAGGAATAACCCGGTTCGAGACCGTTTTAACTGCCATGGCTGAAATGATACGGAATATCTGGGGTTTCCAGTTTGGTGAGACTTTTTAAGATGCATCCGCACTGCAGGGATAATCTGGTTTGACACCATTTTTAAAACTGCCATGGCTCAGTGCTGTGGAATTCTGGGAGATTGCCCAAATGTCTCTTCCCCAATCTTGCCTATTTTAAATTGATTTTAATTTGTATTTATAGTGTCGGTATTTTAGTTTTAAAGTAAGGGATAAGCGGATGTGTAACTTCAGTTATGTATGTGTTATGTATTTATTTATGCATTCTGTTGTAAGCACCTTGATCCTTCTGGAAAGGCGGGATACAAATAAATCCTAGTAGTAGTATTATTATCTGTAGTTTCATAAGTCATTCAAGGTTCACCACTTTCAGTGCTATGGGATTCTGGGATTTGTAGTTTGTTCAGGCATTTAAGATGGGTAAATGAACTGGTTTGACCCCACTTTAGCTGCTCAGTGCTGTGGAATTTTGGGATTTGTAAGTCTGGTAAGACATTTGAACTGCATCTGCACTCAAGAAATAATCTGGTTTGACACCACTTTAACTGCCATGGCTCAAATGCTATGGAATTCTGGGATTTGTAGTTTCTTGTGAGACTATATAAACTTGATCCGCACTGGATAAACAAACTGGTTTGGCACTACTCTAACTGCCATGGCTCAGTGCTATGGAATTCTGGGGTCTGTCGCTTGGTGGGACGTTTAAATTGCATCCGCACTGTAGAAACAATCCAGTTTGATGCCATCCCAGAATTCCACAGCACTGAGCCATGGCTGTTAGTGGTTCCAAACCAGGTCATCCCTGCAGTGTGGATGCAGCCTATTAACCTTCTTTGTCAAACCCCCTCTAATTAAACTAGCCAAGAAAAACCCACGATAGGTTCACCTCAGCGTCCCCATTAGTCGGGATGAAACAACTTGAAGGCACGCAACAACAACAACAACGGGCGTTATCAGACAAGGGAAATTGGAAGTATAATCCAAGGGCAATCTGAACGCAATCATGGGGTTTCACGTTATTGCGTGATAGACCACCACATGCAATTTTGGGCAATGGCACGCTATTTTTGGGCAATGGGAAGCCAGTTTGAACGCAATTCAAATTCACGTAAATTCGCTGAACTAGTGAATTCACGTGAATGCACCCCACTTTCTTTTCATTCGAAATTAAGAGGATTTCCTCCCGTGTGATAAACTCCCACAACAACAACTGGCAGCTACAGCACCTCCCCAAAAACAAGGGATGAATGGGGTGTGTGTTCATGGCACACAGGAGCGCACCCCATTCATACAAACGGGACTTGAGGTCCTACATTCTTTGCCTTCTGTAGGGGGTCCAGAACGGATCCCCTACGTACAGCAAGGGTGGCCTGTATTCAAAACCTATTATTATAATGACTGCGTGTTCTCAAGGGCACACGCACCACTTTAATCCCTCCCTGCCTAATTTTTTTAATTTTTTTTAATTTAATTTGAAATTTTCATTTGAAAAAAAAAGAAACAAACCTGGGGCCTCTCCTTTCTCCTCCCACTGAGCTTCACCCCACTCACACTATCTCTTAAAGCATTTTAAAGGTCAGCAAGCAAATGTCATAGCTATAGATTTGTGGGTTTTTCGGGCTATGTGGCCATGTTCTAGAAGAGTTTCTTCCTGACGTTTCGCCAGCATCTGTGGCAAAACCCACAAAAAACTATGGATACTAGCCATGAAAGCCTTCGACTTCACAAATGTCATAGCTGTTTCTGACCAAAGCACAGGTGTTTCAGAAGTATTGGTGTCACCTTCCCCTTAGGGTGTCATCTTGTGCGATCCACACCCCTTGCACCTCCTAATGATGCCACAGCCTCCACTAGTACAGTTGTTGACTCCTTAGTCTGAGTTTGGGAAGGGAATGTTCTCTTTCTCTCTCCTTCTCCAGTCTAATGGGACAGAGAAAAAATTTGGAGGAGGTTTTCTCCTTTGAGTTCCAAGAGAGAGGTGAGCCAGAAACTTTTAGCCAAGCTGAAAGCTCAAGTAGAGATTCCCTGAGAACCTGATGCACAGAGGATGTGCTGTCTATTTTTAGGAGCTGGTTTGCCTGTGCTATGATTTGCATGTGTATTTGTAAATGAAATAGATTTTAAATCTCCAATGTTCTTTCCTACGTAAAGGAAACAGCCCTGCAGCATCATCACTGGACTTACTGCATGGAGAAGGGAGAAACACGTCATGGTAGGAACTTTGCATGGGCTTAATCTGTATCAGTTTGGGAATCAGGGAGTCCCCTGTTGTTAAAATTGCAATTCCCAGCATTCCTTGACAGTGGCTGCTCACTTGCGGTCTAACAGTATCTGAAGGGCTGCATGACTCCATTATGTACATATGGCGTTTCTACAGAAGGTCTCTATACTTTAACTTGTTTCACGTTTGTTAGCCTCAAAGGTGCTACAAGATCTCTTTGCATACTGATATTGCAGACTATAGGGACAGTGCAGTTTAGTGGTTTCAGCATTGGACCATAACTCTGGAAGACCAGGCTCTGAATCCCTACTCAAGCACAAAAACCCATTGGGTGACCTTGGACAAGTCACACTCTCTCAACTTCAGAGAATGGCAATGGCAAACCCCCTCTGAAGAAATCTGCCAAGAAAACCCTATGATAGGTTCACCTTAGGGTTGCCGTAATTAAAAAATGACTTGGAGGCACACTACAACAACAATTCCAGACTAACACAGCTGTGCCTCTGAACTCTATACCACCATTAGTGCAATTTCTATTCTATTAATTCTAATGCCTGGAATAATACCATGAGAATTGTTGGGTGTGTATTTTATAAGGCATTAATGGCTCTGGAGGAAGTGTAAAGTGAGACTAATACAGAAGGGAAAAAAATGCACAAAAGAGGGTTATCCAGCCAAAAAAGGGCTTCAGCCTATATAGCAGACAGCAAGAGCTTTGTGAAGCACTCTAGAATCATAGAATCAGAGTTGGAAGAGACCACAAGGACCATCCAATCCAACTCCCTGCCATGCTGGAAATCACAATCAAAACATCCCTGACAGACAGCCATCCAGCCTCTGTTTAAAGACCTCCAAGGAAAGAGACTCCACCACTCTCTGACGGAGTGTGTTCCACATTCAAACAGCTCTTACTGTCAAGAAGTTCCTCCTAATGTTAAATGAAATTTCTTTTCCTGGAGCTTGCATCCATTGTTCCGTGTTCTAGTCTCTAGAGCAGCAGAAAACAACTTGCTCCATCCTCAATGTGACACCTCTTCAAATACTTAAAGAGGGCTATCATATCACCTCTTAACTGTCTCTTCTCCAGGCTAAACATACCCAAGTCCCTAAGTCTTTTCTCATAAAGCATGGTTTCCAGACCCTTCATCTTTCTGGTTGCCCTCCTCTAGACACACTCCAGTTTCTCAATGTCCTTTTTGAATTGTGGTGCCTGACCAAAGCAGAATAGAGTGGCACTATTACTTCCCTTGATCTAGAGACTATACTTCTATTGATGCAGCCTAAAATCGCATTGGCCTTTTTAGCTACCGCATCACACTGTTGACTCATATTCAACTTGTGGTCTACTAGGACTCCTAGATCCTTTTCACATGTACTCTTGTTAAGCCACGTGTCTCCCATCCTACAGTATATCTGTGCATTTCATTTTTCTAGCTATATGCAGTACCTTACAGTTCTTCATGATGAAATTTATTTTGTTAGCTTTGGCTCAGCTTTCTAATCTATTTTGGCACGCTACCACATTTCAACACTATCTAACCCCCCCATCCCCATCCTCATTGGGTGCCCTTGACCATCACATTTCCTCTCTGGTTCCACACTGCTCATTCATATGGTTATCTGCACTCCTTGGCTTTTTAGGCAACATCCGTCCTCTTGTAGACCCAGTGTAGAATGGGGAAGAGAGGGAGAGTCCAAATACATGGTGTAGTGGTTTGAGAGTCAGAATATGACTCTGGACACTAAGGTCAGTTTCTTTCTCGGCCATGAAACTTACTGGGTTACTTTGGGCAAGTCTTTCTCAGCTTCAGAAGAAGGCCATGGCAATCTCTCTCAACAAATCTTTCCAAGAAAATGCCATGACAAGGTAACCTTAGAGTCACTACAATCAGAAATGGCTTGAAAGCACAAGACAACAACAATTTAGAATTCTCAGACAGAGAACTCTAGGGCAGTGGTTCCCAAACTTTGATCCTCCAAATGTTTTGGACTTCAGCTCTCAGAATTCCTGACTTGGTTAAGCTGGCTGGGGCTATTGGGAGTTGAAATTCAAATCATCTAGAGGACCAAAGTTTGGGAACCACTGCTCTAGGGCAGGGGTAGGCAACCTTTTGGAGCCGGGGGCCGGGTTGGTGTCCTCCCGACAAGTCGGGGGGGCCGAAGCCGGGGGGTGGAGCTTCCACCCTCCGGGGCGTGGCTGCATGCCGGGGGGCGGAGCTTCCACCCACCAGGGCAGAGCCACCCTCCGGGGCGGAGCCACTCTCCGGGGCAGAGCCTCTACCAAAGCCCTGCAAGGAGGAGGAGGCGTGTGCCCGCCCTCTCCTCCTCGGTGCCTTTCTGGACAAACACCCCCAACCTGCATTCCAAAACACACACAACAGCACAGTTGTGCATTTCACATGGCTTTACTTAACATGGCCTCTTGCATATTTCAGAGGCTTATTCCATAATCAAACCCCTTGGGTTTAACACTTAGCATGGTTTAACATGGCTATGCATATTGAACATGTCAAGGTGGTTTCACCATTCTTGGACCAAGTGTACTTCTCAGAAATGTGTACTTGGTTAAGGGACTTTGGTTTTTCTTCACTGCACATGGGTTTGTAAAAATCACAGCAATTTACATTGGCCTTGCCTCAGAGGCTTTCTGATATCAATATCGCCATTAAAGAACCAAAAACACACAGAAAAGGCACTTTGGAATGTCACACTCTCTTGGCTTCAGAAACAGTGAGTGCATGCCTCTCAAGCTGACTCATATCATTATCATTGTTGTCATCATCATCACCACCACACTATCATTGTCAAAGCAAGGGAGACTTGTTAGCATTAAAAGCACACAAAACACACTTTGCAAGGTCACACTCTCTCAGCTTCTGAAACAGTAGTTGCATGCTTCTCAAGCTGCATCATCATCATCATCACACTATCATTGTCAAAGCAAGGGAGATGTGTTAGCATTAAAAGCACACAAAACACACTTTGCAAGGTCACACTCTCTTGGCTTCAGAAACAGTGCCTCCATGCCTCTCAAGCTGGCTTATATCATCATTTCATCATCATCATCATCATCATCATCATCATCACCACACTATCATTGTCAAGGCAGGGACACTTGTTAGCAATTAAAAAGAATGCAAAATAAAACAAAAAAAACCCATGTGGCCTCTGGCCACTCACCACCATCTCTTCCTCCTCCTCCTGCTCTTCCTCCTCCTGCTCTTCCTCCTCCTGCTGCCCCCATCTCCTCTTCCTCCTGCTGCTGCCTCCTCCTCCTCTTCTTTCTTCTCCTCCCCCTCCTCCATGTGCCGTGCGGCCTGGGGGCAGGACGGAGGAGACAGAGGAGGTTGGCAGCGCGGGGCCGCCCGCGTGGAACCCCGCGGGGAGGGCCGCGTGGAGCCCCGCGGGGAGGCGGGGAAGGCCGCGCGGAGAGGCAGGGAAGGGCCGCGCTGGTCTTCAGCCTTTGCCTCCTCCACCCCATGCCGCGCTGCCCTCCTCTTCCTCCTCCACCGCCATTTTGCTTTTCAAAATGGCGGTGAAAGGTCGCGCGAGACTTCAGCCGCCATTTTGAAAAATAAAACGGCGTCTAGAGCGGCGCAGAAACGGCGGCAATCGGCGGCAGGACTGCGCGGGGGCCGGCAGAAAGGCCTCCGCGGGCCGGATCCGGCCCGCGGGCCGTAGGTTGCCGACCCCTGCTCTAGGGCGTCACCAAACAACAAACCCCATGATTCCATATGATGCAACCATCATAGCTCTATAACTGTATGGTGTGAAAAGATCCATAATCAGTTGTTGAATGGTGAGTCACCACTCATGGTGAATGAATGGGATTAGCAACAATTTTCAGGCCTGAGGTAGCAAAATGCTGGATTGGGTGGGGGAGCAATAGCAAGAAGCTGGAAAAGACAGAATGTTATGTATCAAATGGTTTTCCTTGTGCCCTCTAAGATAGCCAGCCTGACCTCAGATGTGGAAAGTGAAGGACACATAAGAATGGTCAACTTCCGTACACAGATAGACACATTGTCCTTTGCCTTGAGCAACAAAATATCTCAGACTAGGCTTTATTCTTGTTCTGTTCAAGTCGTTTCTGATTTATGGTGAGCCTAAGGCAACCCTATCATGGGGTTTTCTTGGCTGAGAGAATGTGACTTGTCCATGGTCACCCAGGGGGTTTCATGGTCAAGCTGGGAATCGAACCCTGGTCTCCAGAGTTGCAGTTCAGCACTCAAACCACTACACCACACTGGTTCTCGGGGTTTATTGTACCATTAATCTGTCATTAACCTTGGAGAAGACTTTTTGAATAATACATTTTTCTAGGCCATGCAGGGGAAAAAAGTCTATCTCTTAATCGAAGAAAAATATAAAATGTTCAATATGGGGGGCGGGGGGAGAAAAATCTGGAAGATGCCTTCCTCCTCCCCTCCCCAGCCTGACAGAACATGTGTGTCATTATTTTTTCTTAACTTTTATGCCTGCTCCATATATTAACATAGCCATATGGAAGACACCAGAAAAAAAGCAACAATGAGAACATGGCCATATCGCTTCGTGTCACTTTATAATCCTTACTTGCCACATAAATTACTTGGATTACACAAAAAGTCTCCACACATCCCACCAGATGTTCCTTTTAGCTACAGTGGTACAGATATTCTCCACAATGTCAGGACAAAAAAGTCCATGTGTTTTGGTCATTATTATGTGAAGCAGTTGCTCTCCAGAAGACCTTGCCAGCAGCATCGAAGCACAATTGTTTAATACCAACAATATCTTCAATACCATCTCAGAGCAGTACTAAATTAGCTTAATGCCCTACTACTCTTGTTTAAGTCATTTGTGACCAGACTGCTGCATAATTGTGTAATTAATCCCAGGATTATGGGGGTTAGCATTCAAGTTCTTGACCCCCTGCTGCGAAAGGCCTGATTGTTTAAAAGACAAACGTCAGCGAATAAGATGGAGATCACATATGGAGGATAGCCCAAATAAAAAATTAATAACATGTGCATCTGCTTTCAAAAGCATTATCTTTCCTGAACCAGAGATGGAGGCTTTGCACTCCCACAATTATGGAAGCAGCCACTCCCCACCAGTCTCTCATCATTATCATCACCATAAAATGCTAATGAAGACCCAAACCTTTCCTGTTAGAGGAATAAAAAATTTAAGTAAATTACAGCCTGAAGCTGACAATTAAACTCACAGCAAGCATCATACTTCAGCTGTAGTCCTTGAAGAGGTTGAGATACTCGTGGTTAATCCCATGACAGGATTACTTGCATATAGAAATATGTGTGGATGAGGGAATAGAACAAATTTCTTCTATTTCCCTCCATCCCAAATCAAGAAAAGGTCCCTTCTCATATGTTTCTGTGTTTGTTTCAACTCTAGGTTCTCACTCCTATTTATATCATCATTTTCTTTGATCCTCTCTAGACATTAACAGTATATTGTGAAAGACAAACATCAGCTATGATTAAACTGCAGTCAAATATGGCCTCTTGTTTTCTATGGAACTATACCACTTAAAGTGGTGCCAAACTGCATTATTTCTTCAATGTAGATGCGCCCTGAATTTAAAAAGAACCACTCAAGAATGGGAATAAAATGTTACAGTTGATACTAGGAATTGCCAGAAAATAGACCAGGACAACTAAAACACTATGGGATATTTAGTTGGTGGAAACAGGAAAAATAGCAAAACCACCCCACAACCTTTTAGCAGACATTAATCCTTGTTTGCATTAGGCCAGCCATCAACACAGAACAATACACATGCAAATCACTCCTGCATTCCCAGGCTCACACAGTATATATACACCAAATTTTTCCAGGCAAAGCATTCTCTGAAGATGCCAGCCACAGATGCTGGCGAAACGTCAGAAAGAAACTCTGCTAGAACATGGCCACATAGCCCGAAAAACCCACAAAAAACTATGGATGCCAGCCATAAAAGCCTTCGACTTTACACACAACCTTCTTATACATAGGCCCTGTCTCAAGGATCCCTAAGACTATGCAAACTTGATTCAAATCCCTGTGTGTGTGTTTATACACCTGTGCACATGCACACCTTCGTTGCCTGTTGATTTATGGTAGCCGTTACTCACTTATTAATTCCATAAGGTTTTCTTAGGCAAGGAACACTCAGAGGTGATTTTGCCAATTCCTTTCTCTGAAATGCAGCCTACAGCACCTGGTATTCAATGGCAGCCTCCATTTAAGTACTAACTAGCTTCCAAGATCATATGGGACCTGACACCTTTAGGGTATTTACTCAACCGTTAAGTTGGTTTTCCTAAGGTTAGACATCATGACCAAGCTCAATAAAACCTATCTCAAAGGGCTGTTGTAAGGATAATTTGAGGGAAAGCACCACTATGTGTACCACCTTGAGTTCTTTGGAGAAAAAGCAAGATAGACATGTAACTAATATCAGAATATAGTCAGCCCTCCACATTTGTGGCTTTGAATTTTGTGGATTTGATTATTTGTGGTTTTGATTAATATGCTTTATGAATCCTCCAGTGCAATTCTGCTGAAAGCTGACCATAGAATTGCGCTGAAGAACCTATACATTCCTAGAGAAAATACTTCTCTAGGCATCTGTAGGTCCTCCAGCATGATTTTGTGATCCACCTCAGGCAGATGCAGACCATTGCACTGGAGGGCCTGGAGAGTCCTAGAGAGGTGTTCTCTTAGGTAAAAAGAATAGTGTTGTTGTTTTTTTATTTGCAGGTTTTCCACATTCACTGAGGTCCTTCACCCCTAATCACAGCGAATGCAGAGAGACCACTGTAGTTTAACTGAAAGGCCATTTTAAGATGGGATGACCAACTGGACAGACTTTACCCAATATATTACTTCCAAGGATGGAATTACCCCATTGGCCCATCAAGTAACCTGTTTGTTTATCTTGCTTCTGGATTGGCAACTGGACATGCCATTGATGTTTTAGGAAGCCAAGGTTTTCACAGCTAACTTATTTATTGTGGTACAGGTGAGCCATCATGTACAACTTAACTTGGCTATTTGGTAATTCATTGGAACCCATGGAGTAGTTAATACAATTTTCTATAACACTTTTGATCATATTCATGCAATTCCACAAGGAACCCTAAAGTTTCCAGAGGCCCAGGACAGCAGAGCTTTGCCCTCAACTCTTTATAATGTCACAACAATACAATCATTCAATATGGATGTTCTCAAGTCTGTTGGCAGTGACATCAGCAACTATCCATCAGCAACTATGCTATGGCAAATTCAACAGGATGGGCAATGGGTTATTCTTTATCATCTCCCTCAGCCTTGATTCCCTGTATTAAACAACAAAGGTACCAAACTAGGAGAACAAGAATGAAGTTCATAAGAAATTCAGATATCAGAGAAAAATTACTGCTGTCAAATTCTACACACAGAAAATTCATGCTTGTGTCTGCAATAACAAGGACCCTGCTATTTAGGATAAACCTTCTTTTCATCCATCTTAAATGGTCCTCAAAGCTGGTAACCCATAAATACATAACACCATTCATAGTTACCTGCAAATGGTTTAGCACAAATGTCTTGATTTCCTTTTTCAGGGTGGTAACAGTATTGTCTGCGATCCATTATTAGTTTCCCAAATCTATAGTATTTTGCTAGCAGCAAAGGCAGACTAATCCACAGCAAAATCCACAGGTAGTTATCAGATTAAAGTGTATCTAATACTTACTTAGACCATCCACTGTACAATATACCTTGTTTGCAAGGGTTTTTTATTTATTACCCATAAAAAGACATCCACATAAGTTTATATTCTTTAAACATACAATATAAGCTATCAAATCAATACAGCTTTTCAATGCTCATATAGGCGGTTTACAGACCGCCCTTTTGGGGCGGCCTGTTCCCGCCCCTTTCCCCGCCGGATCGGAGCCTCAGCTGCCAGAGCGGCAGCCTCTGAGGCCACGATCTGCCGCTTTCCAGGCCGTGGGGAAGTGGCAAAAGGCCGCTTCCCCGCGCCCTAGAAAGGGGTGTCCTTGGGGCTTCATGCCCCAGGGACACCCAACAGTGGTAGGGACAAAGAGAAAGGGGCCGCTCGGCCTGTTTCTCTTTTGTGTCGCTGGCGCAGCCGTCTAAAAGCTGTGCTAGCGACACAAATTAAGGAAGGAGCTCCGCTTTGGAGCTCCTTCTGGCGCCGTGGGAAGGGCGCCCCAGGCGCCCTTGCGCAGCACCAGGACATCACTTCCGCGCCGCTCCGTTTGGAGGAGGCGCGGTCGTGACATCCCAATGGTGGCACCCATGTAGAATGGGCACCGCCATTTTGTACATACTAGGTACGTACTAGGATTAGGGCATCCAGAAAGGACGACCTTTCCTAATCCTAGTACGTACCTAGTATGTACTTTTTGCGCATCTGGAACGCACCATAGAGTTGTTTTTAAATTCTGCACATTTAATAATTTGAGCATGAAGAATTAGGATCCATCTTTTCCTTAAGGCCTTTGGCACCTCTCCTCTCTTTTTCTTTTGTCAGTAAGACTGTAAGCTCAATGGGACAGCAATTGATTGATTTATTCAGTTTATATCCCACCTTTCTCCTGAAAAGCGACTCAAAAACAGCTTACAAAAAATGTTGGAGAATAATTCTGTGTGGTAACCTTAGCTAGAATAGCCAAATATTGGGGGGGAAATACCTTTAATAGATTAATGGTTACTTAAATTAGTGGATATATGTGAATTAGCCAAGCTAACATCGTAGTTGAACCACAAGGATGTAAAAAATAATAATAACAGGGTCCGGTTTTGGAATTCTGTAAGAGTAAATGAAAAGCATAGAATCAAAAAAGTTGGAAGAGACTGCAAGGGCCATCCAGTCCAATCCCCTGCCATAAAATATAGAGAGTATTAATATTATCATCATCATCATCATCATCATCATCATGCTTTATTTATATAATCTCTGTACTTTTTAAATGAATCACTGTTTGAGAATGATAAAATAAATGGCAAGTCAGAAGTCTAGAATAATGAGCTAGAAGAGGCTTTTTTTATTAAATCAAATGAATTTAGGAAGTTAAATATCTTTGTTTGTAATATGTTTATATGTATTTATCTATGTAATTTAAGTATGTGATTATTGATTTTTGTTTCTATTATGTGTGCTTTTTAAAACAATAATTTTTAAAAAGCAGCTTACAAAAAAATCAAATTACAAAGCTCAGCAATTCTATGAAAAAGGCATATTGCTAAGAGTTTAAAACATTTTAAAAACATAATTGTACAATAAAAGCACAGCATGCCACATTCAAAACACCCTTCCGCCACATAATTTAAGTGCCGAAGTCCTGCCTAAATAAAAAGGTATTTGCCTACTGGCAAAACGAGCAGAGACTGGGCCAAGCAAACCTCCTGTGGAAGGAAATTCCACAGCCTGGGAGCAACCACTAAGAAGGCTCTTTCCCATCTTCTCACCCAATGTGCCTCCGATGGTGGTGTGACTGAGAAAAAGATCCTCCTCCAAAGATCGTAAAATTAGAGCCCCATCGTATAGGGAAATATAGGGCCCGTACAGACAGGCCAAAATAAAGCTGCTTCAGGTCACATTGAAGGTATGCTGTTTCAATGATGCATGCGTCCTAAGAGGCCAAAAGCCATGCCAAGCCATGCTCTAGTCTTTGGTGTAGCTTCTGAACTCTTAGGACGCATGCATCATTGAAACAGCATACCTCCAAAGTGACCCAAAGCAGCTTTATTTTGGCCTGTCTGTGTGGGCCCATAGCCTTTTCAATAGTCTGGAGCCAAGCCAGACCGCTAGAACTGTTGTAAATGGTTGTACACTCTGATTGTTCTCTTTAATTATGCCTTTTCACAATTTTGAATCAAACCTTTATTTCAGTCAATGAATGTATTTTTAGCAGATCTCTGAACAAAACATTATTGCCGTTCAAATACATTCATGTACATATGCCAGCCATCATCAATTACCACCTACTAGATTTGAAAGCATTGCATTATCTGAGACAGCCTCTTTAAGCGTTTTGTTTCCTTGGAGTAAGATTCCTATAGCTCACTGACATGTATTTTTTTTAACCAGACAAGGTTTTAAAATGGGTTTCTGTTATACGCTCTCCTTTGTTACAAAGCCAGTGACTCATCGCACTCTAATTTGTGTTCAATAACAGGAAGATATTAAGTGATTAAATTGTAGGATCTATACTCCAGATGACATGAAGGAAATCCCTGTAACTAAAATTAACATTTTCAGGCATAAAAACAAGAAGACAGTCTGATACAAAAAAAAAAAGTTGCCATGTAGGACTGACGGCAACTAAAGATACATTACTTTTAATGTTATATACCACAGCAAATATCAGTTAGTACCTTTATCATAATATATGGGTGTGGGGATGAACAAAGGCAAATCTGCTGAGATCCCTTTGTTATATAAACACTGAAGGTACAGAGTCCTATCGTTTTTAAAAGTGTGGCTAACCTGTATCAGCAGTAGACAACCTGTTGTCTTCCAGGTTTGCAGTCTATAATTCCTATCAGCATGATACTAGCGAGCAAGATCCACTTAACCCCTGTCCTATGCAAAAACACATTCCAGAAAACTAATAACTGAACTCCGTTGGGGAACCCTCAAGATCTCTGATGAATATAAGGGACTTAAAGAACCGCCAATTTATGCAATAAGAACAATTAACATCTGCATTTAGACTATGGGTGGGCAACTGTGGAAGGTTAGGAGACCACATCATCCCCTTAGGAAACCTTGGAGGGCAATACTCCAAGCCAAAAAAAATAATACCAAATTGCCCACTAAGCCCCAAACATCTCATAGGGGTCGTTTTTGTCTTGTTTCTAGGCCCAGGAGAGGCCATTTTAAATACCAGGTAATGAGCAAACATCACATTTTGATCACTTTCTGGTTTTAAAAAAGGGCCAGGATGGGCAAAAATGCCCCCACACTCCCTTTAAGCATTTGGGGGGGCATTGCCAGGTTGGTGTTAATATTTATAAAGCTCACTCTAAATTTTAAACATTGGAAAAATTAAATATTTCTGCTGGTTTCAGAACACTCCATCACTCACATAGACCTAGCTATCCACAATGCACTGAATGTATTACTACTCTCAAAATCTCCTCAAAAAAGGAGAGAAGGGTATGTCTAGTGGGTGACCTTGGGCAAGTCACACACTCTCAGCCTCGGAGGATGGCAATGGTAACCCCCCTCTGAAGAAACTTGCCAAGAAAACCCCACAGTAGTGGGGTTTACAGTCTCCATAAATCGGAAATGACTTAAAGGCACACAACAGCAACAAATAACGTCTTTTAAAGATCTATGTAAGATGCCCTTTCCTTTTCTTCTCAATGTACATTTTGGTCCATTTTCTCTCTATAGCAAAATAATACTTTTGCATTAGGACCAGTAAATATTACTTTTAGTTTGATGGACTGGTAGGCTCATTTGTTTCCCCCCATTAGTCAGGAGATTTGCATGGCTGCAGCTTATATTGAAAGAACAAGATTATCACTTGCAAGCAAGAAAAATATAGATGAGTCACAGCCAGAAGCACCCTGTCGCCACCAGAGAGACAGAAAAACAGAGCACACAATGCTGTACTTAAAGATGTAGAACATACAAATGTCTGGGAAACAAGCTAAAACATCAAGCAAAGAACACATACAGTAGTTTATTACAGAAGACATACGTCCAAAAGCAGGAATGGAACACAATTAAGAACCTCTGCCACAGAAAGGAATCCCTCAACTGCAGAATATTGATGCAAAGATAAAAGAATTTAAAGAATTACATCCAAAAACAGGAATAAAACACAAGTAAGGCCACAGACTATCAATGCAAAAATAAATAAATTTAGAAATCAGTTCTAGTATCAGAAGATATTATAAGATGGAATTAATATGGCACGGAATTAATATGGCACCAATCTTTTAAGAGATACAACTTATTCAGGTAGAAGTGAAGACAACGGTATTTGATGTTACCTTTTTCGCTGAAGAACAAACTGTAGTTTTAAAACAAACTCCTCTGGGTCAAAACCAGTATTCTTTAAATATAGCCACTACTCTTCTTTCTTTCTTTCTTTTTTTAAAATATGTATATATAATTCTTTTCGTTAGCTTCAGTTTCTTCTTATTTTAAAAATATAACCTATGTAAAACAAAAGGCACAATTCTAAAAGAAATAACATGAAAATAAAACACAACTTAAAAAATATTATAATAATATCTTCTACTTCTAGTCATCTGTTCAACAGTACCCAAAATCTAAAGGTTGAGGCAGCTGTTTCCTTTGCCTTTTAACTAATCTATGCAAGGAACCTTTCTCTAGGGAAAGTCAAACACCTGTGTTTGGAAGGATCCAAATATCTTGGAGCGTGGAAGGATCCAACTGCACATAACCAATTGCTTATAATTAGTTACGTTTCTCAATAACTGAGATATAACTACCTCCATCTGATAGGTAGACTCAGTCTATGAAAGCTTATGCTACAAACATCTTTCTCTCCGTCTCAAGGATGCTACACTATCCCTTTGCATAAGATTTAAATATGGCATACTACAGTTGTAACTTAGGGCCCAAACAGGCCCTATACAGACAAGCCAAAATAAAGCTGCTTGAGGTCACTTTGGAGGTTAAATGACACACACACCAAAGCTGCACTCCAGTCCTTAGGTTTCTGGCCTCTTAAGGCCCAAGCATAATTTAAACAGCATACCTCCAAAGTGACCCGAAGCAACTTTATTTTGGCCTGTCTGTTCGGGCCCTTAATTAGGGACAACTTCACTCCTGGGAGAGGAATGAGTTTAACTTTAGTTACTTTAAGTTTTTTTGGAATGGTGGCCTCACTAAAAGATGGAGGAGGAATATCACATGGTTCAAGTGCTGCCTTGTGCTGTCTCGTGCTGTGCCGTGGTTATTAAGTCAACCACTCAAAGTGGTTTGAATGTTGGACTATGACCCTGGAGACCAGGGTTCAATTCCTAGCTTGGCCATGAAATCCACTAGGTTACCTTGAGCAAGTCACACTCTCTCAGCCTCAGGGAAAGGAAATGGCAAACCTCTGAACAAAGAAAACTCCATGATAGGACCAGAGGGCCTCCATAATTCAGAAACGACTTGAAGGTACACAGCAAGTACAACAGCAATGGCTTATAGAATTCAAGTGCTCCCAACATCTTCTATAGAGAAAGGGGAAAAGAAGTAGATACTACTACAGCTTTTAACTATGATGGTAACCAACTATGCTTAGGACTATAGATGTGAAACAGTAATTGATTAATAGAATAATAGAGTTGGAAGAGACCACAAGCACCATTGTCCAACCCCTTCAAGTTCCTTTCCAAATTTAGTTCTATCCCTCTTTTAAAAGAAGGAATTGATGAATTAACACTCTCCACTTCATTTTGAAGAAAATGGGTAAGAGGTAGGAAATTAAATGAAAAAGGCAGCAAGGGAGGAGAGCAGGAAACCAAAACTAAAGTTGGGCAGTATCTTTATTATAATCAAGGAAAGTGGTTATAATAACTTTATATTTTCTCAGGACTCATAATCAGACTAGTCACTAGGGAATACAAAAATGTAGGATATAGGGAAACAGATAGAAAATCCCCAAAGTTTTGCCAGATATTGTGGTCATGAGGACTACTGTAAGAATCTGCCTCAAAATGGAGACTGGTGAGATGAATTAATAATTGGCAGAGCTTAGAAAGTCTTTTTATATTTCAATTCTCAGTACCTTGTCAACAAGATTTGGGAATCCTAATCCAAACACATATATAACTTTTCCAAGTTCTGAATCTCTCGTTTGTCTGTATCAGATTTATATTTGGCAATGCATACTAAGATAAAAAAGCAACAACAACTAGGAGCAGTACACTTAACATATTGTGAACATGTGTGCAGATAGATTTACATGCTCTAGTATTAGGATGCCTAACAGTTTTTGCATCTGAAACTAAAGAGCTTGCTTTATAACTATGATCAAAGACACCACTCACTATAACTAGGATAAAAGGCATCACTTATTTTTCTAGAAAATACATGATAGGGACAGGAATTTATTAACAGACTACAACCTTCTGTTATATGTATTCAAGATATAGTAAATGCTTTCTATGTTAGTTTGGATGTGGAAACTAGATTGGTTTCTCTGGGCCTCCACTGGTATTAGTACTCTACAGAACTCAAAGTACTTATAAGGCTAAGCATGTATGAGATAGCTGCCTTTTTAAGTGATAAAGGATCTATGCCTTTAATAGCTACATGACAGACAGAAAATTCAGTAGGTCAGCTTTATAATTGCATTGAAAAAGAGAATCAGGTGAGTTTGTGCTTGTTCTCTTCTTAACACTATAGTAAATTTTGACAAGATATAAGAAATCAACCATAGACACATATACTATAATATAATAACTGTTTAGATTTATGTATTTATTTCTGCATGGTAGGGTCACCATAACAAAGACTAAAAACCTTAAAGGCTTCAGATCCCATCTGATCTTGGAAGCTAAGCAGACTCAATCTTGGTAGTACTTGAATGGGAGGCCACCAAGCAATACCAGGTGCTGTGGGCTATCACTTCACCTGGGAATGTTTAAAGTAGTGGGGTTTATGCAGTAAGAGTGGGAATAAAATTGAGTTGATGGTTCTAGATAGATCCAGTGTGGTGTTGTGACTTGAGCGTCTGACTAGGGCTCAAGAGACAAGGCTTCAAATCCCTGATAGACCATGGAAACCCACCATATGACCTTGGCCTATTGCTTCCCTCGCCCTCAGAAGGCAGCAATAGAACCCTCTCAGAACAAATCTTGACAAGAAAATCCCATGGTAGGCACACAGCAAGTAGATGATGTCAAACTACAACTCCTAACATTCCTCACCATTTCTTCTGCTGGTTATGCCTGCTGAGAATTGCCGTCTAAAATATATATTGAGGATTGCATGATTCCTACCCCTGATTTAAAATT